>NC_037331.1:56778054-57081249 GCF_002263795.3 Bos taurus
TGAATGTTGATTTTTAGACAAGCTTTTTCAACTCCCCTCTTTCATCTTCATCAAAAGGTTCTTTAGTTTCTCTTCTCTTTCTGCTATTAGGATGGTGTCATCTGCATATCCGAGGTTATTGATATTTTTCCCGGCATGTTTCCGCATGATCCAGCAATTCCACTTTTGGGTGTATGCCCTAAAGAACGGGAAGCAAGATCTTGAAGACCCATGTTCATAGTGGCAGTATTCATAACAACTAAAAGATGGGAGCAACACAAGTGTCCATGGGGGGATGAATGAATAAAGAAAATGTGGTATATGCCTGCAATAGAGTTTTATTAAGTCTTAAAGAGGAAGGAAATTCTGACACATGTGACAAGATGGACATTATGCTAACTAAGCCAGTCATGAGAAGACAAATACTGTATGATTCAATTTATGTAAGGTACCTAGAATAGTCAAATTCATAGAGGCAGAAAGTAGGAAGATGAATGCCAGGGGCTGGGGGTAGGAGGGAATTGGAGGAGATGATGTTTAGTGGGTAAAGAGTTTCAGTTTTACAAGATGGCAGAACAGTGTAAATATATTTATCACTATTGAGCTGTATACTTAAAAAATGGTGAAGACAGTAAATTTTATGCCATGTATACCACACTTTGAAAAAAAGATAGTGTAACTCCCCCCTGCCCCTACCAAGAACCCTGTGGTGTAGAGGTAGGGAAGATGAATATGTAAATAAATGGCTGTAATTCAGAATGTAATCTGTGTCCAGAATGGGTATAATTGAAGCTTTGGGGTGGCATAGGATGGGACGTAGATAAGGGAGATTGCTTATGATTTCACATAATAGGGGCTGGTACTTTGAGCTGATATTAGGATGTAGTATTGATAGGGTAGAGAAAATAGAAAAAAATTTGGGACAGGAGTAGCACAAGTAAAAGTGAAAAGAGGGAAAGTGAATGGTATCATCATAGAGCAGAACAAGATGATGCTGGAAAAGAATCAGGATAGATTCTAGGGCCAACTCTGGGAAATGAAGATGTGGTCAAAAGAAATTTCATGGAGTTTGTAGGACGCCTCTGTGGGGGGAGCTGACCAACCAGGCAAAGCTGTTTTCTTCTTGGTTTTATCTTAATGTAAAATATGTCGTCCCTTTGCTCTGAGAGTATGAGAGAGAGGGAAAGAGAGAGGGAAGCAAAGGAAGAAAGATACAAGGAGTGAGGGAGGGAAGGAGGGAGGGAGAAAGAGAGAACCAGAGCACCTGAATTCTGGGTTGAGACTTTGTTCCTGGTGGTGTATCTTACCCTATCTCTCAGAGTAAACGAGGAGGTGGTTTGCTGGAGTTTGCCTCACTCTTGTGTTGTTTGGGGGTGTAAACCACCCTCAGGGCTACTTAATCCCCTTGCTGTTTTGTTTCTTGCCAAGTTGATTCTGCCCATTTCATTCTTAGAGTTGCTAGTTACATTCCTTTCCCTGTAAAAAACCCAGTATATTTGATTTTTACATAAATTGAATGTAAACCTTCCCTGCCCAGCTGCTTTTCTCCCATCTTGTTTTGCTTTTCTGTTAAAATATAGCTTGAGTCCTATTTGCCCTCCACCCAGAGGCCATGGAGACATTTTATTTCACAGTTTTTCCCTGAGTAAGTCCGTGTACAATATAAATTCATTGAGCCTTATTGATTTTTCTCTGTGACAGGTGAAGGTATCTAATTTAGTTCCTTTGTTGATGTTTCACTGTTTTATCTCTTCGCTGTAACCTTTTTCATTCACTCTTTGCATTAAAGAAATATGAACTGAATTCCTAGAGTTGATAGAAACTATATTCAATTCTAAAGAGAGCATCTGTCCTTTAGCCAGATATTAGATTGCTCAGCTTGTTTTCTTGAAGTCTTTTTCTTCCTAATTCTCATGTGTTAAAGGCAGTGGGATATACACATCTGCCCCGTTTAGTAAATGGGAATGGGGTGGATTCTGATTTCATTTTTCTGGCTAATTTTTCTCTCCTACTTGGAGAGGTGCAGAAAAAAAAGTCTGAGAAAATGTATTTTCTGATCAGCTTCTATTGAAAATACTTAATCAAAGTAGTCAAAAGGGAAAGAGAGATTCTCAAGCATTGCTACTTGATTATGAAATAAAAAAATTATGAGTGTCGATTTATCTCAAGTGTGATTCTCTCTTGGGGAAAGTTTGCCATCCCATTAGCATCAATTTGCATATCTTTACTTTTAACAAATGTATGATTGGATCTGAAGTGAGAAGACTACATTTCCTCTCATTCAAAATTTAATTTTATGATTATATCGACTACCTAATTAATGTCTTTGCTTAAAGTATCTTTGACTGAGGAGACTGGTTGGTTAGAAAATGTGCTGTTGAGACCAGTGCCTTGGGATTAATCAAGTGTGGTCTTGTTGGCTGTCAGAGAGGGCCCAGTTGGCCTTTTGCCTGAAAGATATTTTTGCTCTCAAGCAGATGAATATGGGTAAATTGGGGGAGAATTAGTCATACTAGTAGTCCCTACCAATTGCAGGAGGTGCCTGGGGTTTCATCAGCTTTGTATTTGAAAAGCTGAGTACCCTAATAGGGTTAGGGATGTTTAAAAGGTAATGTAACTACTACAGAAGTTGTAGTTTAAAATTAATTGCAGCTTTTGTTTAAAAAACGTGCTTGATTTTTAAATACTTTGTTCTGTATTTGCTTTTGTATTTGCTGTAGATATTACACATGAAGATTATGCTTTAAACACTAAAATGTTTTTCTAGTATTAACTAAATGATTGTGGGAAATGTTACACTTTAAAGGTCACGTTGATTTTGGGACATTTCCAGGTTTACATTTTACACATACATTTGAATTGGTTTAGCTTCTGGTAGAGTGTTTAAAGATCCAAGGTAGTAAATGTGGAAGGGAAATTGCAAAAGGGCACAATGCTTTCGAATGCACTTGTCTTCCACCTTTCCTTTGTCTCAGCAGTGGAATTTCAAATCCTAAGAGGCAGTTCAGAGAGCTGAAAGGACAGCGAGATAGGACGGGTTTCGGGTTTTCAGTACTTGTTAAGTTCAAAGACAACTCTAATGTCTATTAATTGATTCTATGTATATGTACTATACTTCCTTTTGTATCCTTTCCTGATTTGAACATTTGTTAGAAATGAAAGAGACTTAAGCACATGTCTTTTATATTTGTTGTTCAGTCGCTAAGTCGGGTCCGACTGTTATGGTGTTTTGAACTAATTGTGTATTCAGACACTTTTCCGATAATTTGCACCTCAATGCTGTAATAGCAGTTATGAGATCAATAACCCATCCTGATCTGTGTTTACTGGGAGTGGTGGAACATAGTGGGAGCATATTTACTGGGAGCCAGTGGAGCCTAGTGCTTAAGTGTACAGGTCACAGGGTCAGGTTATCTGGATTCAGCTCTGCTGCCTAGTATCTGTGTGACCTTAGGGAGATTACTAAATGCTCTGAGCATCAGTTTACATCTGTGTTTTGGGATAAAAATAGAGTTAATATAGGGATTAGTTGATAGAATAACAAAAATTTTTGTTGTAGTGTCTGTCATTGACACAGTGATATACTATTTTAGACAAGACAAAATGAACTTTCTTCACTAGACTAAAATTTTTATTTCATTAGTTTCACAAAGTTTTTTTAAAATGATTTTTCCTTCTTTTTCCAATTAAGGCTTCTTTCAGGGTTTATGGATTTGATAATTTGTGGAAGAGTCCTTTTTACTGATATTGTATGATTGGCCAATAGCTCTATCTTTGTTAAAAATGAAACAAAACTCATGTTCTGTTAGTCAAAAATTTTTATGCAACTGTTTAATATTGAGGTTATTGGGTATTTGAGGTTAATACCTCAGATGTCGCAAATGTAATATGCTCAATCTTGTCTGAGTCTTTGTGACCTCACAGACTGCAACCAGCCAGGCTCCTCTGTCCATGGGATTCTCCAGGCAAGAATACTGGAGTGGGTTGCCATTTCCTTTTCCAGGGGATCTTCTGGATTGAGGGATCAAACTCACGTTTCCTGCACTGGCAGGCAGATTCTTTACTACTGAGCAAGAATGTCACAGAGTGTTGGTGTAATTTTCACCAAGGAAAAATAACATTTAAATATTTCCTGGAGGATTCAGATACCTATATCTCACTTGTAAAACTGGATCTTTTGTCTGGATTTTATCATGGCTCTTTTTTTCTAGCTAAGAACTGAAATTGCCACCCTACTTTTTAATTAATTGCTTAACAAGTTACTTGGCTAGGGAAAGGTCTTTGAGTGATATGCCTAGTCTTTTTGTAGTACAGAGATACATTAGGTTCTGCAAAACTTATGCATTATTTAAAATATTAATTTAAATTACTTTGAATTTCTATATGACTCATGTATATTTTTTTTATTTAGCTTATGTTACTGCTACTGCTAAGTCACTTCAGTCGTGTCTGACTCTGTGCAACCCCATAGACAGCAGCCCACCAGGCTCCCCCATCCCTGGGATTCTCCAGGCAAGAACACTGGAGTGGGTTGCCATTTCCTTCTCCAATGCATGAAAGTGAAAAGTGAAAGTGAAGTCGCTCAGTTGTCTGACTCTTAGCGACCCCATGGACTGCAGCCTACCAGGCTCCTCCGCCCATGGGATTTTCCAGGCAAGAGTATTGGAGTGGGGTGCCATTGCCTTCTCCTATATAGCTTATATATTCATCCAAATCTATCAAAAATTTTACTGGATTTTCTTTCTAAGTCATTTACTGTAACATTTTGACATTCCCTAATATCATTTAATGTTGATTAGATAGTAAGTTTCTTACAAAATTGAAAGGATCAGAGTATTGTTATCACGGCCACTGAGCTGTTGATTAGTTTGAAAAGAACCTATTTGGTGACCAGCATGAAGATAATTTAATTTTTTTTATTATTACTGGTGCTTCTTTGTAAATAGGGGTATACTTGTCTTTGCTGCTGAAAGCAGGGACATGTTAAGAGGTTTCCCCAAGTGTGTGTGTGTGTTGTTCTCTACTATCCGATTAGTTACTTGATGTGTGTTAGTTACATAAAACACAGATATGAAATAAAGATCAAATGAGAAATTTAACAGTGTCATCATTAGAAATGAACATACTTTCATGAGTATGTTAACTTACAGAAGTCCGAAAGGTGTTGGAGCACAGGTGCAATGATTATAATGATGAGTGGTATCATGAAAGACAAGTAATTTTAGTATGGGAGGAAGGGACCATTCCATGAATTTCTGAAGTGGAAGGTAAAAGTTTGAAATTAGTCTCATAGAATTATAGATAGAGCAGAGAACCTTAGAGTTAGTCTACTTATGTAGATGAAATGTATTGCCTAGTCCTTGGCATAATTGGGTCTTGAATCCAAGTTTTCTGATTTTTAATTTGGTACTGAGCATGGGAAGAGGAGAAGAGGTTTGGCTCTAGGAGAGGCTGGGTACTTGGTTCTTTGGGAGTGATATATGCATGGAGGTATTATCAGATTGATTGGGTGAATCTCAACACAGGCTGTTCTGGCTGACCGACTACTCCCTTATGCTCCCAGGTGTTTAAAAGCATGGAGTGTCAGATACAACCATGCCAAACTGTCTTTCCATCAACATTGTAAGTGGGTATTAATACAAACCATATGTAAAATTAAGCAAGCAGTCAAGAAATATTTATTTAGCACCTGCAAATGCATAGTAAAATTCTCAGACTTTTAGGATATATAGGAAGGAGTGAAACATGGTGCTTACTTGTTGATGGCTCACAGTCTAGCTGGGGAGAACGGACATTCTATAAAATATAACAATACTGGCCGGCATATGTGGGTGTGACTAGTACATGCCAGAGGAGTTGAGGGGTGGAAGATGACTCTGTGAGTCAGAATACTCACGTAAGTTTTCCCAGAAGAGGTAAAAATGAGGTTGGTTGCTTCTGTTAAACAAGGAGGCCATTTGATTGAGGTAGCTCTAATGCCATGGGGAGTGACCTATTTAAGCCAAAATCTAAGCCTGTAGATGCTTCAAATTTACAAAATTGAAACCTAAGGACAACAAATCACCAGCCACCAACTCAGCTTTCATCTGAAGCCAATTAAATATTTCCATTCTTTGCTTCCTTCTTTTCGGTTTAAAACTGTCTCCTTGAACTCCTCTTAGTGTAGCATTCCTCACCACTTTTGGTTTGGCACTGACCTGTTTGAATTGATTTTTGCTCAAAGAAACTGTTAGCATTTTAATATACCTCAGTTTATCTTTTAAACTTTCTCAGCTTATTAGATCTTATCAATAATTATATGTGTTCAGCTCTAAAGATTTTGGATTCCCCTAACTTACTGCTTGGCTTCCCTGGTGGCTCAGATAGTAAAGAATCTGCCTGCCATTCAGGAGACCTGGGTTTGATCCCTGGGTTGGGAAGTTCCCCTGAAGGAGGCCATAGCAACCCACTCCAGTATTCTTGCCTGGAGAATCCCTATGGACGGAGGAGCCTCGTGAGCTACAGTCCGTGGGGTCACAAAGAGTCAGACACGACTGAGAGACTAAGCACACACACACAATTTAGTATTAATACAGAGTTGAGACTTGATTGTGGGTGTTTAGCAGGTGTTCTGGGATTTCCCTGGTGGCTGAGATGTAAAGAATCTGCCTGCAATGCGGGAGACTCAGGTTTGACCCTTGTGTCGGGAGGATCTCCTGGAGAGGGGAATGGCAACCCACTCTAGTATTCTTGCCTGGGAAAATTCCATGGACAGAGGAGCCTGGTGGGCTACAGTCCATGGGGTCACAAAGAGTTGGATGACTGAGTGACTAACAATTTCAACTTATAGCATGTGTTCTCTAGCGTGTACCATTCCACAATCCCCATGCTGTTGTGCAAAGGTAGCAGAAGCCTTCTATTTGAGAGAATCCCACTTCTGCTTCTCATCTATGAGTGTGTTCAACAGCAGATCAAACTCTCCCCACTGGTCTTCTGAATGTTGTGTGTTAGAGGGCCTGGTTTCAGTTACCTTGTTCCTCTTCTGTTTCTTGGCAAAATAGCTAAAATTGCTCATTAAATGTGAGTTTGGTGGGTTTATCCACTTAAGATGATCTTTTTCCTAAGAGTATTAAAGTGAGATGGGATATTTGTCGATAGTACATGAAAACAGCAGCAGCTGGCATTTACAGTGGGGTTTTCTGTTGTTCAATTAGATTATTTTGGTATTCTGTGTTATGAATTGTTAACTTGAAGATTGGTACATAAATAATGCCATTAAACATTATAAGATAAATAAATTTAGAAACAGCTGCATCGGAGATTAAATACACTTCTCAAAACTCATGCTATTTTCTTTCTACCTAGATATTTCTGTATTCAAATGGTATTTCTCATTTTAGCACAAATAAGGGCCTATAAACATGACAGAGATGAATGTACTCTAAACAAGAAATATGAAAGACATTAAGGGCTTGAATTATAGAGTGTGAGCCTCAATCTACCACTGATTCTTTAAGGTGGTGATTTTTTTGACCTTTTTTCTTTTCTTCTTATTTTAATATGATGAGTGCTTTTTCAAGGAAAATTTGTTTTTGGAATTCAATTATTATTTAAGAAAAAAAAAAGATAAAAGCATAGTGGCTCTGATTGAAGCCAGGAGTCGGGGCTCAGAGCTCTGCTCACTTAGTGCCTGCTTCTTTTGGCCCTAGGGAATCCTCAGGACACCATGGAGCATGGTTTGAAAAACACTGCTTTTAAGGAAAAACAAGCTAAATACTTTGTAAAAGTAAGCCTTTAAAGAAAGTTCTTACTGTCTGGTAATTGAATGGATTGTGAAAGTTACTTGATCCTTGTTACCCATCCTTACTGCCTTTAGAAATGAGTGCTGTGCTATGATTTATTGAAGAAAAAAATAAAAAAGCACTAAAAAAAACAAAAAGCAAAAAACCTCTGGAAGTTACACACACACACACCACACACACACACACACACACACACACACACACACACACACACCAGATGAGAGATGAGGATAATCAGATAAACATACACACATGCTCACCTGTGTGTGCACACACATACAACTCACAGTTTGTTTCATGTGACTGGATAATTGCCTTTTCTCAACCCACGCATCTCCAATAGCCATCTTGTTCTGAATCTAATATAAATAGTTGACCTGAGCACCTTTTCATGTGTTTGTTAGCCATCTGTATGACTTCTTTGGAGAAATGTCTATTTAGTTCTTTGGCCCATTTTTTGATTGGGTCGTTTATTTTTCTGGAATTGAGCTGCAGGAGTTGCTTGTATATTTTTGAGATTAGTTGTTTGTCGGTTGCTTCATTTGCTATTATTTTCTCCCATTCTGAAATGCAAATCAAAACCACAATGAGGTACCATTTCACGCCAGTCAGAATGGCTGCGATCCAAAAGTCTACAAGCAATGAATGCTGGAGAGGGTGTGGAGAAAAGGGAACCCTAATACACTGTTGGTGGGAATGCAAACTAGTTTAGCCACGATGGAGAACAGTGTGGAGATTCCTTAAAAAACTGGAAATAGAACTGCTTTATGATCCAGCAATCCCACTGCTGGGCATACACACTGAGGAAACCAGAATTGAAAGAGACACGTGTACCCCAATGTTCATCACAGCACTGTTTATAATAGTCAGGACATGGAAGCAACCTAGATGTCCATCAGCAGATGAATGGATAAGAAAGCTTTGGTACATACACACAATGGAGTATTACTCAGCCATTAAAAAGAATACATTTGAATCAGTTCTAATGAGGTGGATGAAACTGGAGCCTATTATACAGAGTGAAGTAAGCCAGAAAGAAAAACACCAATACAGTATACTAACGCATATATATGGAATTTAGAAAGATGACAACGATAACCCTGTGTACGAGGCAGCAAAAGAGACACAGATGTCTAGAACAGTCTTTTGGACTCTGTGGGAGAGGGAGAGGGTGGGATGATTTGGGAGAATGGCATTGAAACATGTATAATATCATGTATGAAACGAGTTGCCAGTCCAGGTTCAATGCAGGATACAGGATGCTTGGGGCTGGTGCACTGGGATTACCCAGAGGGATGGTATGGGGAGGGAGGTGGGAGGGGGGTTCAGGATGGGGAACACATGTACACCCGTGGCAGATTCATGTTGATGTATGGCAAAACCAATACAATATTGTAAAGTAATTAACCTCCAATTAAAATAAATTTATATTAAAATAAATAAATAGTTGACCTGGACAGGAAATTTTGAGGTTAGCGTACTAAAAATCATTAAATGAAGAATTATTTTTAGTAATGTTATTGGAAATGATTTATTCATTGATAAAGCTGTATTGAATATTGAACACTTCATTGCGGGGCACTGAGGTATGGCAGTGAACAAGTGTCCCTGCCCTCATACAGCTCACAGCTAATTGGAGGTGAGGATGAGAAAATCAAGTGTGATAAATGCTGTGTTGCTGGGTTTGGCTAGAACATGATGTGCTATAGGAAGTGGAAACATATTAAAGGACTTCAAGCCAGAAAAGTTACCCTTTGTATTTTTTCAGGTGAGATCCCTTTGGTTAAGTACCATGTTGACCCTTGGGGAAGCTGTTTGGGTGATAAAGTCATTCTCTGAGAGTAGAAGGGCCAAAGATTATAGAATACAGTGTAGTTTGTCTTTCCATAACATTCCCAATCACCTCTATCCTTTATGAAATCTGTCTTTCTTCATCTTATTTTTATGACCCTTTTAACCTTATCATGAGGCTAGTGTAATTCAAAAGAACAATGTTTAATGTTCAGTATCTATACAGATACACAGATATATCTTCATTCTTTCAGTAAAGACCCTGGTATGATGCCTAGCACATAACAGGTACTCAATAAATGTTTATTGGCATCAAAGGAGTAAATGCTGAAGGAAGAGATGCCAGCTCCATTCTCTTTTTTTGGTAATCATCACTCAGTTCCCCCCGGCCTCACCACCCTCATCCCATATTCTTTAGGTTTAGATAATTTTAATGTTTCTTAAACCTGCAAAGGTCTAATCATTCTATACTGCTGATGTAATTACTAAAACGGTACATTTGAAATCATTTAGATTCACACACTTTTCCATTTTACTTTCCATTCTATACCTTCTCTGCCCAGCCCTGGAATCAATCCTTTCTTGAAGAGCCCTGGTTCTTTATTGTAACAAATCATATTAGAACCTAGTATTCAAGTTCTAGATATACTCTTTGCTACTAGGGTGTCTTTGCTTTTAGGTGCGTGAAAGGTTATTCCTTGGTTCTCCTATGTGTATTTGTATCTCCTCTTTTCCATAGTGAGCACCCTGGCTCCCAGCTAACACCATTTCTCCTTTGCTCAGTTCTACAATGTATGTAAAATAGTTTCAGAACTGCTCCCCTCATTGTTTGCATTTCTCCTCCACCTCCCTCAGCTATTGTTGTTGTTCAGCCTCTCAGTCCTGTCCAACTCTTTGTGACCCATGGACTGCAGCACTGCCAGTCTTCTCTGTCCTTCACCATCTCCCAGAGCTTGCTCAAACTTACGTCCATTGAGTTGATGATGCCATTCAACTGTCTCATCCTCTGTAGTCCCCTTCTCCACCTTTTTTCAATCTTTCCCAGCATCAGGGTCTTTTCTAATGAGTCGGCTGTTTGCATCAGGTGGCCAAAGAATTGGAGCTTCAGCATCAGTCCTTCCAATGAATATTCAGGGTTGATTTCCTTTAGGATTGACTGATTTGATCTCCTTGCAGTCCAAGGGACTCTCAAGAGTCTTATTGAACACCACAGTTCATAAGCATCAATTCTTCGGCACTCAGCTTTCTTCATAGTCCAACTCTCACATCCATACATGACTACTGGAAAAACCATAGCTTTGACTAGACAGACCTTTGTTGGCAGAGTAGTGTCTGTTTTTTAATATGCTGTCTAGGCTTGTCATAGCTTTTCTTCCAAGGAGCAAGTGTCTTTTAATTTCATGGCTGCAGTCACCATCTGCAGTGATTTTGGAGCCCAAGAAAATAAAGTCTGTCACTATTTCCATTGTTCCCTCATCTATTGCCTATGAAGTGATGGGACCAGAGGCCATGATCTTAGTTTTTTAAATGCCGAGTTTTAAACCAACTTTTTCACTCTCCTCTTTCACCTTCATCAAGAGGCTCTTTAGTTCCTCTTCGCTTTCTGCCATATAGTATCATCTGCATATCTGAGGTTACTGATATTTCTCCTGAAAGTCTTGACTCCAGCTTGTGCTTCATCTAGTCCAGCATGATGTACTCTGCGTATTAGTTAAATAAGCAGGGTGACAATTTACAGCCTTGACAGACTCCTTTCCCAATTTTGAACTGGTCTGTTCCATGTCCGGTTCTAACTGTTGCTTTTTTACCTGCATACAGGTTTCTCAGGAGGCAGGTAAGGTGATCTGGTATTCCCATCTCTAAGAATTTTCCATGGTTTTTTGTTGTGATTCACACAATCAAGGGCTTTAGCATAGTCAATGAAGCAGAAGTAGATGTTTTTCTGGAATTCGCTTGCTTTTTCTGTGATCTAATGAATGTTGGTGATTTGATCTCTGGTTCCTCTACTTTTTCTAAATCCAGCTTGAACATGTAATTAAATATGATATTCAAAAATTAATGGGATTAAAAGATGGTGGGAGAAAACTTTTGGAGGGGTGTGCTATGTTTATGATACATATATTGTGGTGATGGTTTCATGAGTGTATCAGATCAGATCAGTTGCTCAGTCGTGTCCGACCCTTTGTGACCCCATGAATTGCAGCACGCCAGGCCTCCCTGTCCATCACCAACTCCCGGAGTTCATTCAGACTCACGTCCATTGAGTCAGTGATGCCATCCAGCCATCTCATCCTCTGTCGTCCCCTTCTCCTCTTGCCCCCAATCCCTCCCAGCATCAGAGTCTTTTCCAGTGAGTCAACTCTTCGCATGAGGTGGCCAAAGTACTGGAGTTTCAGCTTTAGCATCATTCCTTCCAAAGAAATCCCAGGGCTGATCTCCTTCAGAATGGACTGGTTGGATCTCCTTGCAGTCCAAGGGACTCTCAAGAGTCTTCTCCAACACCACAGTTCAAAAGCATCAATTCTTCCGCGCTCAGCCTTCTTCACAGTCCAACTCTCACATCCATACATGACCACAGGAAAAACCATAGCCTTGACTAGACAGACCTTTGTTGGCAAAGTAATGTCTCTGCTTTTGAATATGCTATCGAGGTTGGTCATAACTTTCCTTCCAAGGAGTAAGCGTCTTTTAATTTCATGGCTGCAGTCACCATCTGTAGTGATTTTGGAGCCCAGAAAAATAAAATCTGACACTGTTTCCACTGTTTCCCCATCTATTTCCCATGAAGTGATGGGACTGGATGCCATGATCTTCGTTTTCTGAATGTTGAGCTTTAAGCCAACTTATTCACTCTCCACTTTCACCTTCATCAAGAGGCTTTTGAGTTCCTCTTCACTTTCTGCCATAAGGGTGGTGTCATCTGCATATCTGAGGTTATTGATATTTCTCCCGGCAATCTTGATTCCAGCTTGTGTTTCTTCCAGTCCAGCGTTTCTCATGATATACTCTGCATATAAGTTAAATAAACAGGGTGACAATATACAGCCTTGACGTACTCCTTTTCCTATTTGGAACCAGTCTATTGTTCCATGTCCAGTTCTAACTGTTGCTTCCTGACCTGCATACAGATTTCTCAAGAGGCAGGTCAGGTGGTCTGGTATTCCCATCTCTTTCAGAATTTTCCACAGTTGATTGTGATCCACACAGTCAAAGGCTTTGGCATAGTCAATAAAGCAGAAATAGATGCTTTTCTGGAACTCTCTTGCTTTTTCCATGATCCAGCAGATGTTGGCAATTTGATCTCTGGTTCCTCTGCCTTTTCTAAAGCCAGCGTGAACATCAGGAAGTTCATGGTTCACATATTGCTGAAGCCTGGCTTGGAGAATTTTGAGCATTACTTTACTAGCATATGAGATGAGTGCAATTGTGTGGTAGTTTGAGCATTCTTTGGCATTGCCTCTCTTAGGGATTGGAATGAAAACTGCCCTTTTCCAGTCCTGTGGCCACTGCTGAGTTTTCCAAATGTGCTGGCATATTGAGTGCAGCACTTTCACAGCATCATCTTTCAGGATTTGGAATACCTCAACTGGAATTCTGTCACCTCCACTAGCTTTGTTTGTAATGATGCTTCCTAAGGCCCACTTGACTTCACATTCCAGGATGTCTGGCTCTAGGTGAGTGATCACACCATCGTGATTATCTGGGTCATGAAGATCTTTTTTGTACAGTTCTTCTGTGTATTCTTGCCACCTCTTCTTAATATCTTCTGCTTCTGTTAGGTCCATACCATTTCTGTCCTTTATCAAGCCCATCTTTGCATGAAATGTTCCTTTGGTATCTCTGATTTTCTTGAAGAGATCCCTAGTCTTTCCCATTCTGTTGTTTTCCTCTATTTCTTTGCGTCGATTGCTGAAGAAGGCTTTCTTATCTCTTCTTGCTATTCTTTGGAACTCTGCATTCAGATGCTTATATCTTTCCTTTTCTCCTTTCGTGAGTGTATACTTGTCTCTAAACTTAACACGTTTTGGATACATTAAATATGTATAGCTTTTGGTATATCAATAATAAGATAAGCTTAATAAGATAACTTAAAAAAAGACAGGTGAACTGCCATGGTGGGCAATATAAGGTCAGTTTAAACTGCCCACTTCCAGAATTTTTTTATATCAGAAAAAAAAAAAACTATCCTGTTTGTGCCACTTAAAAAAGTTAATCGAATTAATGCCCCTTCATCCACTGTAATTGATGCCTGTTTAATTTTCCATCTTGCTTAGACTTTTCTGACTTGCATAGCTATATGTATATAAATGTGTGGTCAAAACCAAGAATATTGAGATTGTTTTGCCTGTATTTCACATCTTTTCTTAGAAACTCTTACTGAATCAAAATAAAGTTTAATGTTTCTTTTCATTTTTCTTTTTTACTTATAGAATGTTTCTCTACCTCTGTGTTTTACTCAGAATAGCAGAGGCAGTTCTCTCTTCCCGCCATGTTTGCATTCCTGGAAAATCTTTAATTCTGCAAAATCTTGTGCTAAACGTAATAGAACTTCTAGGGAAAATAGGGTTGGGAACAGATGGTTTGAAACCAGTGGAATTTTGTAAACAGAACTGGCACCAAGAAATGACAATTGCAATAAAAATAACAGCATGATTAAATCTCAACTAGCATTTATACCCAGCATCACCATCAGTCCTTGGCCTTACACCCTGAATTTCCTCCTTTGAGTTTTTGGTCCTTAAAGTTACTCACTTTTAACAGAGACCATTTTCATCAAAGTTAAAAGTCTGGTCTTTCAACTGGTGTTGACTTATCAGTTTTATTTTAAACACAGGGGGAAATACTTTTCATTTCTTCATCTGCTACTCTCAGCTTCCTTGGATAGTTTACTATAGTGGAGAGTCTTGAAGGCAGGAAATGAGACTTTCCTGCATGTGAACTAATTTACATTAAAGAAATACCTGTTGTTGCAGAAGAGGCTAATGTTAATTTGCTTTAGTATATAAACATAATATATACACATTATAGAGAATTTTAATAATATGGGAAAGAATAAAGAAGAAAGTAAAAATCCCTTGACTGCCAGTAAATACTACTCTCATTATCTGTGTGCCTGCTGTTCATCTGACCTCTTTTCGTGATGATGTGTGTATATAATATTTCACATAAATGAGTTCATGTTATACTTAGTGTCTTCCCACTTTCTCTTAGGACAATGTCAAACACTATAGCTATACAATGTCCTCTTCAGTGATTGCAAGTGATTTTACTATATGCATGTCGAAGTTCATTTCTTTATTTTTTGTGGATGTTTAGGCTGTTTTCAGTTTTTCACTATTATAAAGAGTGGTGTACTGAAAATTCTAGATATCATTGTACCCAGGAAGTGGTGTCTCTGCATCAGAGGTATGTGTTTGCATAACACCTTGGTCCTTATTGCAATGTTGCTTTCAAGAAAGATTGTACCTATTTATGCTCCCAGGAGAGCATGGGAAATTCTGTGTTCCTGCACAGGATGGTTTTGGTTTTCTGAATCTTTGCCAGTCTGATAGGTTAAAGAGGCGATATTTTGTTTTTATTTGTATTGGCTTTATTATTAATGTGATTGAACATTTTTTATACCTCGGTATAACATCCATATTTTATTTTGCTTTCAGTCAAGTGCCTTTCATGTATTTCACGTTACTCACTTTTCTCTCAGAACATTTGCCTTTTTAAAAAATAAGAATTGTGTGATTTTAGAGATATTACACCTTTGGGATTAATATATATTGCAATTTTTAATATCATGCTGATTATTTTATAATCTTATTTATGAGATGTTTTGATTTTTATGAAGTGAAATCCATCAATCTTTTTTATGTTTCCTGGATTTGTAAAATGTTTAAAAATGCCTATTTCTACTCCTAAAAGACTGTCTGCCTTTATTTTCTTTTATTGCATTTGTGTTTATTTCTTATATTTAATCTTTGAATTATCTGGAATTTATCTTTTTATGATGAGTAAAATGAATATCCGCCTTTTTTTTCTCCCTCCAAACCCTGATTATTTAACATCATTGGTTAATTTAAGCTCCTCTCTATCAGTGTGAAAGTCTTTATCATATACCCAATTTCTTTGTGTCTTTGTATTTATTTCTGGGTTTACTATTACGTTAGTTATTTCTGTAAAATAAATTACCTCCAAACTCAGTGGCTTTAAACGTTTATTCTCTTTCATAGTTTCCATAGGTGAGAAATTTGGGAGCAGCTCAGCTCCACAATTCCAGCTCATGATTTCTTTTAAGGTTGAGGTTAAGATTTCAACTGGAACCACTGTCATATGAGGGCTTAACTGAGGCAGGAGCATCTGCCTTACAGGTGGCTCACTCCCATGTCTGGCCAGAGGGTGCTGGCTCTTGCAGGGAGGGGGCCTCAGTTGTTCTCTGATTGAACTTTTGCTAGGTCTGGCTGTCCTCTGGACCTGGTGCCTGCTTGCCTAGAGGTAGTCATCAAGCAGAGAGAGGCAAGAGAAAGCTACCTTTTTTTTGACTAGCTTCAGAAGTCACACAACATCAGTTCAACCACATTCTCTTTGCTAGAAGCAAGTCTCTTTCTAAGACCAACCCACTCTTAAAAAGATGGGAATTGGATTACTCATTTTGAAGGGAGACCTGACAAGGAATTTGCAGAAATATATCTAGACCCCCATAGGTCCCTTGACAGTTCCATTTATGTATTTGGCTTGTCGTTTAGTTGCTAAGTTGTGTCTGACTCTTGCAACCCCGTGGACTGTAGTCCGCCAGGCTTCTCAGACCATGGGCTTTCCCAGGCAAAAATACTGGAGTGGGTTGCCATTTCCTTCTCCAGGGCAGGGATCAAATCCATGCCTCCCTCTTGGCAGGCAGATTCTTTACCACTGAGCCACCTGGGAAGTCTTGTATTTGACTAACTACTTCTCTAATATCACAGTAATTCATTTAAAGAGTCTTATATTGAACTGATGGAATGTTCCGTAATACTCTGCTAAGCTATATTTGACAGCCATCAACTCTTACTGGTCAAGTATTTGGAAACAGATCCACAAAATAATAATTATAATAATGGAGGGCTTTTTAAATTGCTTTATTTCTCCACCTTCTGATAATTCTTTGGAATTATGTAGTAGGGGTCATTATAGTTCATTGCAGATCCGTGCTTATCTTATTAAATCATTTTTTTCCACACCCTTCCATATTTCTATGAGTAATTTTAAATACAGATACATTGTAACTTTAGGCCATTGCGTGTTAATGAAATTTCACAGATATCTGAAACAGAATCTTCTAATATACCAGCAAGGAAGCAGAATCAAAAGAAGGCATTTCTGTACGGGGAGCAATCTAAATAAGCATCTCAGCTCCATATGCTGTAATGTTCACCAGGGGCTCGTCACGATCCCTGGACTTTCGAGTCCATAGAGTGCTGTGCTCCATCTGCCTCAATCCCCAGGCTGTACAGGAGGAGCGTCTTTGTACTCTGACCTCTAGGCTGCCTTTAAAAAAACAAAACAAAACCTGTTGCCAGCTTGGCCTTTGTTGCCATTTCAACAAGTGTGTGGGCCTGAGGGTGCACTTATACTTAAAAGCTTAAAAGACCACAGCCACTTGCTCTCAAGACCTTGGTTACTGTTGCTCTCCATTTATATTGCGTGAATCTTCTTATCCGGCTGCATCTTTATCTGGTTCTGAGCTGGCACTGCCACTGTGTTAGCTCCCCGTGGACATGCAGCTGCTGTGGACTGGCTGTGGCAGCCTTCCAAAAATTGCCACCATAGTTTGGACAGGCTTTATTTTTGACAGACTAATCAGAGCCTTAATGTGCTTCCCCTGCTGTGGGAGCCTGTGTTTCTAATTTATATTTCTGATTCTCTGAAGAGTAGAATAAGTCCCTGGGCTGGCTGGCTGTTTGCTGGTTACCTTGTATTTCCTGGTCTCACATTTTTTTGTGACCTTCTCTTCCCATCTTTGGGGTCTGGTGGGCTTGGCTACCTTAAGAAACTTGCCTACATCCTCTTTCCAATTCTGATCAAAGGAAAAGTCATTTAAAAAAATGGAGTATAGTTGCTTTACAATGTTGTGTTATTCTCTGCTGTACAATGAAGTGAATCAGTTATATGTATACGTATATACCTTCCCTCTTGGGCCTGCCTCCCACCCCCAGCCTCCATCCCACCCATCTAGGTCATCGCAGAGCACCGAGCTGAGCTCCCTGCACTATACAGCAGGTTCCCACTAGTTACCTAGTTTGCACATGGTAGTGTATTAGAGAAGGAAATGGTAACCCTCTCCAATATTCCTGCCTGGAGAATCCCATGGACAGAGGAGCCTGGTGGGCTACAGTCCATGGGGTTGCAAAGAGTTGGACACAACATCTCTTGATGTGAATTTGAGTTAGAAGGAAATGGCAACCCACTCCAGTATTCTTGCCTGGAGAATCCCATGGACAGAAGAGCCTGGTGGGCTACAGTCCATGGGGTTGCAAAGAGTTGGACACAACAGCAACTAAACAACAGCAACAACAAAGTGTATACATATCAATCCCAGTCTCCCAATCTGTCCCACTGCCTCCCTCCCCAAAAGCCATGTTTTTGCTCCTTATCTCTTGATGTGAATTTGAGTTAGAAGGAAATGGCAACCCACTCCAGTATTCTTGCCTGGAGAATCCCATGGACGGAGGAGCCTGGTAGGCCACAGTCCACGGGGTCCCAAAGAATTGGACACGACTGAACGACTTCACTTTCACTTTCTAGTTAAAGAAAGCAACGTATTTGAGGCATGGTGGGGAGATGGGGTCAGAATAGGATTTTCATGAGACCCTAATAGCATATTTGTTTTAAAAAATCGCCTTTTCTGTCCAACCCATTGGAGACTCTTGTACCATATAAAAACAGGGCAGAAACAGAGGTATTGTGAAAAGTAACTAGCATAAATGAGTATGACGTAGTAGTAGACAGTAGGACAGCTGTGCTCTAGGAAATATGTGTCACATGGTGTTTCTGGGGCCATTTCCCCATCACCCATATTATTGCCTGACACTTACTTTCTAATATTCTTGTTTATCTTGTGTCCTTCTTCTTATACATTCTCAGTGTCATTATTTTTTCCTTATTTCCCTTTCTCACTTTTATTTCTTAGTTTTAATTTTTGAAGGGTTTTGAGATTTTGCTTTTGAGAGGCATGCTTTTTCCTTTTACAGGCTTGCTTAACTTTTTAAAAGCCAATTGCATTCACAGCTTAAATGCTAAATAATGTGGTATTTTCTTTTTAGCTGTTCAGCAAGTATTCTGATGCAGGAAATAAGTTCTTTAGCTAATTCAAAATATTATTGCTTTAGGAATAAATAGGCTTATGGTGAAATAGTCCAAAGTCCTCTAATTACTTTGTTTGGGTTGTGGATAAGTACCTGGTCTGTTTCATTTACACATATATTTAAGTTGCCACATTGTTACCTTAACATCCACATTGCCTTTAGCTTCTTCTTAATGACAGCAGTTATGCTTTTCTATTAAATTGGAAAAAAAATATATAGAGTGCAGTGTTGAAATCTCAGTTTTGTGGTTATTACAGTTTAAATCTTACCTAGCTTCTCCTTCCTAATGGTTATCACTTAATAGGATTTTTCTCATTCCATAAAGAACTATTTGCTGTCCTGTTAATTTTTATGGTAAACTGTTTTTTGCAGAATTTATGGCATCTTAATAACTGAAATTTGTGATTGGGCCTGAGTTGTAAATGCAGTCAAATGGTGTCTATGTGGAGTTAAAGGATAAGGATAATCCGTAGGATTAGGGTGGCCTGAGCCAGCTCTTAGAGAGGGCAACTGTTGTGACTTTGTTTTATGTGGTTTCCAAAAATATTGAAGTGATGAAGATTTTCCTATTGCTAAGAAACAAAGCAAAACAAAATAAAAAATAAGTATTAAACCCAGTCTTATCCCTCACTGCTCTTAATATATCTCTTGTTCCCTGGTTTGGCCAGCATTCACACTATCTCAGTAGGCCCATATGTACCTTTACTCTCATAATCACATTTTCCTGTTGCCTGAGACATTTACTAAGTGTAATTTATACTTCTTTTATTTTTCAACATTTCAATGAAAAATTTTAAGCATACGGAAAAGTTTTGAGAATTTTATAGTGAACATTCCTAAACCTGCCACCTACATTCTAATTTGTTTTTTTTTCTTTAAAGCTTCTTTCATGACTTTTTTTCTTCCAATTCCATCTCTTATCTTTCTTTTCTTTTTTTCCAGTATCTAATATATAATTTATTCCTGTGGTCCAATTTTGTTGCTAAGTCATATATTTTTTATATTCTGCTTAAAAACAATCCTCAAGACACCTAATGCATTGCTGGTATTGGCAGTCATAATTCTTATTAATTGGCTGGTGTTAGGAACTATGATCATCCTTAACCCATCAAATCTTAGAAAAAGATCAGGTTCAAAGCAGAAGAAAACTATCATTCTGGATATTAGGTGTCCCATTATTTAGAAGATAGGCTTTATTGGTTTAATTATAAGTAATGGACATTCTTAAGTTTCTTGCCCTTTTTAAATTTGTCATTGTTAGTCCTCTTCTTTGGACATGGCTAATGCTTTTATCTGAAGAAATACCTTTAATTTGATTATCTCACCATTGTTCTCTAATACATTGCGCACATAATATGCTAGTTTTTATGGGTGTTTTCTTTCTTCGTGCAAATGCTTACTAAAACACACACACACACACACACACAATATGAACATTTTGAATATCTGAAACACCCTACAAGGTTTCTTATTTGAAAAACTTGTGGCTTGGAAAGATGAAGTAATTTGCCCAAATTCACATGATTGGATTATGATTTGACCTGAGATCTGTTTCCCAGGTTGCGCTAGTAGTAAAGAACCTGCCTGCAAATGCAGGAGACATGAGAGACTCAGGTTAAATCCCTGGGTCAGGAAGATCCCCTCTAGTAGGAAATGGCAACTCACTCCAGTAGTCTTGCCTGGAAATCCTATGGACAGAGGAACCTGGTGGCCTACTGTCCATGGGGTCGCAAATAGTTGGACATGACTGAGTGACTGAGCACGGTTGGATTCACTCACCTTCCTACTGAGTTTCCCTGTTTGGTGACGCTGTCTCTGCAGAGCACTGCCAGCCTCAGCTCCAACAAAGGCAGAAGGAGAGGTGGGGGTAAATGCATGAGGTTTGCAAGTGGAAGGAGTCCTTCTCCAAACTCAGGAAGCTTATAGGAAATTGCATTTCTTATTGATTTCTGATGGTGTTCTCTCTCTACATCAGTGTAGTACAACATGCCCTTGGAGTTCATTTGCATTTTAATATTTCTGACTTAAAATTTCACCTCTCTTAGCGTCCAGGTGTTCATCACTCTCCAGTAGACAATTATAATTATCTCTGTCAGAGAAGTGGTTTTAGGTCAAAATAGAGGACCTTTATCTTATCAGTCTACCAGTGTGGACTTTTAAAGTTGGGTTTCTTTGCCAGAACATGATTCACTTTATGTCTAACCCCATTATATTTCTCCCTTTTATTACTTTTGACAGTTTTTCATTCTTTATTTTTGGTTGCCATTTCATTCCTTCTGAGAATTTTTGACTTAAACTGTACATATAAGTTACACAGTTCAAAGATAAATAATTTGATGCTGGAGTTCACATTTGTAAAGATTACTAATTATCTTTTTGTTTGATCTTCAAAAGATATCTTTTAGAAAATAAAAAAGCCAGACACACAGAGGGAGAAAATATGTGCCAAACATGTATCTGATAAAAGACTTGTATCTATCTATCTATATATATATAAAACGATATATATACACATGGTCTTCCCTGGTGGCTCAGATGATAAAAAAATCTGCCTGCAATGTGGAAGACCTGGGTTTGATCCCTGGGTTGGGAAGAAGCCCTGGAGGAGGGCATGGCAACCCACTCCAGTATTCTTGCCTGGAGAATCCCCATGGACAGAGGAGCCTGGCAGACTACAGTCCATGGGTTCATAAAGAGTCAGACATGACTGGGCGACTAAGCGCGCGCACACACACACACACACACACACACACACACACACACATCCTTACAACTCAATAAGAAGACAAACCAATTACAAAATTTGCAGAAAATCTGAGCAGACACTTTAATAAAGGCAAGACTTCCTACTAAGCTCATGAAAAGATGTTTGACATTATCAGTTATTAGGGAAATGCCAGTCAAAACCACAATTAAATACCATACTGCATGCTCATTTGAATGGTCATAATCTAAAGGACTAAGAATGCTCAGTGTTGGCTAGGATCCAGAGAAGCCAAAAACCTTCATATATTGCTAGTGAAAATGTAAAATGATACAATCACTTTAGAAAACAGTTTGGCAGTCCTCAAAATACTAAAAATACACTTTTCATATAACCAAGCAATTCCACTCCTAAGTAACTACTCAAGAGAAATGAAAGCATATATTCACACAAGGACTTGTATGCAGAGACTTACAGCAGCCTTATTCACAATAGCTCAAAACTGGAAACAATCCAAATGTCCCATCAGCTGATGAACAGGTAAATTATGACATACCAATACAATGAAATGTTGTTTAGCAATAAAAAAATGAACTACTTATAAATGCAACAACATGGATGAACCTCAGAAATATTGTGTTAAATAAAACAAGCCAGACCAAAAAAAAAAAAAAACCTACTAAAATTTCTTTAAAATGCACATCTCTTAGAGAAGAGAGCAGTATATTCCTGGGACTTGGATGGAAATGGGAACTGGCCTTCAGATAGGCATGGGTGAACTTATGGGGGTGACAGAATACTCCAAAAATGTATTGTGATGATTCCACAACAGCATAAATTTGCTAAAAATCTTTGAAATGTATACACTTACAGTGGGTGAATTTTATGGTATGTAAATAATATCTCAAGGAAGCTACTAAAAAATATTTCCCTCTAAAATGATTTCCTTTTTTGGGCTAGTGGTTCTCCAATGAGGGTGAATGAGGATTGTGGACAGGGAGGAAGACCAGAGACAGCATATTAGAATCATCTAAGAATTTTTTTTAACACACATGTATTTGTTCTTCCCTATAGTATAATACTAGAGATCACAGAATATCACCATGTATTATGAGGGGCGGGTAAAGAATCCTCCTGCAGTGTAAGAGATACAGGAAACTCGGGTTCGATCCCTGAGTTGGGAGGACCCCCTGGAGAAGGAAATGAATACCCACTCCAGTATTCTAACCTGAAAAAAATCCCATGCACAGAGGAGCTTGGCAGACTATAGTTCATACAGTCACAAAGAGTTGGACACAACTGAGTGACTAAGCACACATATATAATTTGCAGTGCTCCTCTAGATAATTCTGATATACGTGATCCACACATCTACCCTTGAGAATCTCCTCTTAATCAGGTTGAGTCCCAGGAGTCTATGTTTTCCATAAGCAAGACAGGTGACTTTTGTGATCATTTAAGTTTAAGAAACTCTGCCCATGTTGTACAATGCTAAGAACTTTCAGCATTGTGGCAGAGCACAGTGGAATAAATGTTACTCTGGGAAAATCTATTTTCTGACCCTTTTAAAATCACATCTACCCAGATACTGGGAGCAGCCAATACCTAGCAATTTTAATGAATTAAACCAATAATTAAGACTCCAAATTACTCCACTTTTGGTAGGGATTCTGGTTCATTGAAAGGAATCTGTCTGAACTCAATACCAAAAAGGCCAACCATTTTGTTACGATTATAACTTATTAATATTCATGAAATGTGTTAGCTGTGAGATGTGTGCTTGCATGCTCACTTATGTCCAACACTTTGTGACTCCAGGCTCCTCTCTTCAGGGGATTTTCCAGGCAGGAACACTGGAGTAGGTTGCCATTTCCTAGCTATGAGATAATCTGCTATATTTGTGCCTAGTTGTGGTCTCTTGGGTTGAAAACTCTTGGGTCTCTACTTTCCCTTTTAAAAAGTAATGTCTTTTCCTGTGAAGCATTTTGTCATTCCTGAGTTGATAGAAGTCTCCCATTCTTGGAAGAATGCAGGAAACAGAAAACAGAGCATTTGCAGTCACCTTCAATGGCTTTATTTTCCTGATTGTCAAGTTTGCCAAAAAATTAGATTGCTAGAGATGATGGCTAAATGTTCCTATTGTTTTTAGAAAAACACAGTTTTGTAGGAGAGAAAACATGGGAACTTAAAAAAAAAATAAAGTGCTGTTGCTATCCATCGAGGGGTCACTGCCAGTTCTATGCATGTCAACAAGGTTCCTGTCCAGTAAACTGCCTGAAATCCCTATCATTGTTCAGCATTGTGGAGAAAACCTTAAGCATTAATTATCTATTTTTATAATACATTATTTGTTTATAATCTGAAAGGAGGAAGTTAGCTCCCCAATTTTTTTCTAGATTAGGATCCATCGATTACTTTCCTAGATCTGCTTCTAGTGGAATCAAAATTGTTCTCATTCATCAGTTATTATTTTTTCCCTCATTTAGTTCAGATGCCTCCTGCCTCCTAACATGCATGCTTAGGCTCTGTTTGCAGAGTGAGGTTATTGGTATCAGGAGCTCCTGGAGAGATTCATGGAGGAGGGTAGCCTGATCATGTGTGGTCATCTACTAATTTCTTGTGATCTTGTCGCAGGCCCTTTGGGAAGGAACTGTGACTCTGCGTGCCTTTTTACTCTTGGTATCTTAGTGAGACATAGGGAGGCCTTGCATGCTGCAGTCCATGGGGGTCACAAAGAGTTTGACGTGACTTAGCAACTGAACAACAACAAAATCTTAGCATAGTGAGTAGCACAAAGTAGGCACTTAATAAGAATGAAAATGTAAGCTGCACATACCAGGGATCACACCTTCCTGTTGTGCATTGTATGTGCCCCTTAGCACAGTTACATAGTAGGTGATCAAAAAAATATATAATGACTGAATCAGGAATTTAGTGTCAGATTTGTTTGGATCTCTGCTCTTGTATTTTCTGACATTTGTAGTTTGATATACAGTTTGAATTTACAAATAAATTTTGATTTTGTTATCCAAATGTGTGGGCTGATTTCTATGATTGAAAGGTTACATTTTGTATAAGATACTGCTTTGTCATTTATTGTTTTTCTCTTACCTCCAAACCTGCCACACAGTTTTAAAAGAGTTTTTATAATTAGGATGACTTGAGATATATTTATTCATTTGGTTGCTATGGGTGAGTGATTAGTGACTTTGTATAAGATGAAATGTATGGGAATTTAAGAATGATTTTGGATGAATTCATGCATGATCAAACCATAACACGTTGTGAGAAGAAAGGTATTTAGAGTGAAGGTCATTAGGCAGTTGAGGTCAGTAATGCCAAAAAAAATTTTACTTGCATGTAGTATATAGTATATAGAGTGGCAAATATGATTTCAACGGGATCTGAAAGCTTATTTAAAAATATTCTGTTTAGGTACTTCAGCAGCGAATCAGGTATGCCTACTATTTAAGCAGTAATTTTCTCAGGAGCAATGTTTTGAACCTAAATGACTTGCATGGTTACTGGAAGAATGAGGTTACTGATAAAAATTATTCCTTTTTTGCTTGGGATATCACATTATTATTGTTTAAAGGAAATTTTCTCAGCGAAAGCAGATGCTCAGTGCTTATTAGTATGGTAGTTTTAAATATTTAAGATGTGAACAAAAGACCAGATCATCCCAATGATTCTTTATAGGAAAGGAAATGCATTAACTTTACCAAAATGTGAATGCCATAGCACTTTAAACATTTTATTTAATATAACTTGACATAGAAGTGTAATGCTCATTTCTTCCTTTGTGTATAGCTTTAGTATTTTAATGATAGAAGTCCCAAAGAGGGTTTTATTATTATGAATTAAAGGTGTCATTCACAATTCAGGTAGGACAAGACTGTACTGAGACTTTTGGTTTGAGCCTCTGAAAATAATGGCCCCTAATCTGCAAGAGAGCTTTTTTTTCCCCTGTGCTTGGGCAGAGTCTGCATACCCTCAATAGATACACCTCCCACATAATTTTCATGGCAAATAGAAGGGGAAAAAATGGAAGCAGTGACATTTTGTTTTCTTAGGCTCCAAAATCATTGCAGATGGTGACTACAGCCATGGAATTAAAAGATAATTGCTACTTGGAAGGAAAGCTATGGCAAACTTAAACAACTATTAAAAAGCAAAGACATCTCTTTACCGACAAAAATCCAAATAGTCAAAGCTGTGGTTTTTCCAGATGTCATGTACAGTTCTGAGAGTTGGCCCATAAGGAAAGCTGAATGCCGAAGAATGGATGCTTTTGAAAAGTGCTGGAGAAGACTTTTGAGAGTCCCTTGGACAGCAAAGAGATCAGTCAATCCTAAAGGAAGTCAACCCTGAATATTCATTGGAAGGACTGATGCTAAAGCTGAAGCTCCAATACTTTGGCCACCTGTTGTGAAGGGTCGACTCATTGGAAAAGACCCTGATGCTGGGAAAGATTGAAGGCAGGAAGAGAAGGGGGCAGCAGAGGATGACATGGTTGGATGGCATCACTAATTCAATGGAATGAGTTTGAGCAAACTCCAGGAGATGGTGAAGGACAGTGAAACCTGGCATGATGTAGTCCATGGGGTCACAGAGTCAGACGTGACTTAGTGGCTTATCAGCAAGAACAGCAACAGTAGAAAAATATTCGTCCTGAGTTGTGCAGGAGATGGTAGCAGTGCTTGGGTCAGCAGTGGAATTGTGAGCCTGAGAAGGGAAAGGGCAGTGGCTTTAGGGCCTTACTTGTATTTAATATGTCCCTTCACATAATCTGCACTAGTTCCAACTTTATCTCTGCTTCCCTTTTGTAACTAGTTGTATAATAAAAGTCTTTTTTCCTTTCAACATTAAAAAAAAACAATTCTCAAGCCTAAAAGGCAACATAATTTCTCTTCTTGGTCAATAATAACCTAAGTGCCTTTCTTTATTTTAGTATCTTCTCAAAGACTTGGAGAAACAATAAAAAAAATACATAGGAATATAGAATGACAGCCCTGGAAAGAATGTTAGAAATTGAATCTGACCCCTTACTATTTTTTTTGGCTGCTCTGGATCTTAGTCGCCATATGTGGGATTTTAGTTGCGGCATGTGGGATCTACTTTTCAGATCACGGAACAGTGTGAAGTATTGTTTTCATGAGAGTTTTTAAATGATTTTATATTGTATATCTATCTGTCTTTATATCCCGTGCACTTAGCATTGGTGTTTAGCAGGCAATAAATAAATGTTTACTGAATTAAACATTAGCATATTAAAGTTTGTATATATACGAAACTGAATTTCTTATAGTTTCTTAAATAACTTACGTTTTATTTTGCTCTGAGGTCTTCATGCACACTGCTGCTTTTGCCCAAAGTGCTCAGGTCTTACCTCGAATGCCTTTTCCTTTTGGACACATTTCTTTTCTTTTTTATTTATTTATTTAAATTTTATTTTATTTTTAAACTTTACACATTGTATTAGTTTTGCCAAATATCAAAATGAATCTGCCACAGGTATACATGTGTTCCCCATCCTGAACCCTCCTCCCTCCTCCCTCCCCATACCATCCCTCTGGGTCATCCCAGTGCACTAGCCCCAAGCATCCAGTATCGTGCATCGAACCTGGACTGGCAACTCGTTTCATACATGATATTATACATGTTTCAATGCCATTCTCCCAAATCTTCCCACCCTCTCCCTCTGCAACAGAGTCCATAAGACTGTTCTATACATCAGTGTCTCTTTTGCTGTCTTGTACACAGGGTTATTGTTAGCATCTTTCTAAATTCCATATATATGCATTAGTATACTGTATTGGTGTTTTTCTTTCTGGCTTACTTCACTCTGTATAATAGGCTCCAGTTTCATCCACCTCATTAGAACTGATTCAAATGTATTCTTTTTAATGGCTGAGTAATACTCCATTGTGTATATGTACCACTGCTTTCTTATCCATTCATCTGCTGATGGACATCTAGGTTGCTTCCATGTCCTGACTATTATAAACAGTGCTGCGATGAACATTGGGGTACACGTGTCTCTTTCCCTTCTGGTTTCCTCAGTGTGTATGCCCAGCAGTGGGATTGCTGGATCATAAGGCAGTTCTATTTCCAGTTTTTTAAGGGATCTCCACACTGTTCTCCATAGTGGCTGTACTAGTTTGCATTCCCACCAACAGTGTAAGAGGGTTCCCTTTTCTCCACACCCTCTCCAGCATTTATTGCTTGTAGACTTTTGGATCGCAGCCATTCTGACTGGTGTGAAATGGTACCTCATAGTGGTTTTGATTTGCATTTCTCTGATAATGAGTGATGTTGAGCATCTTTTCATGTGTTTGTTAGCCCTCTGTATGTCTTCTTTGGAGAAATGTCTATTTAGTTCTTTGGCCCATTTTTTGATTGGGTCATTTATTTTTCTGGAGTTGAGCTGTAGGAGTTGCTTGTATATTTTTGAGATTAGTTGTTTGTCAGTTGCTTCATTTGCTATTATTTTCTCCCATTCTGAAGGCTGCCTTTTCACCTTGCTAATAGTTTCCTTTGATGTGCAGAAGCTTTTAAGGTTAATTAGGTCCCATTTGTTTATTTTTGCTTTTATTTCCAATATTCTGGGAGGTGGGTCATAGAGGATCCTGCTGTGATGTATGTCAGAGAGTGTTTTGCCTATGTTCTCCTCTAGGGGTTTTATAGTTTCTGGTCTTACGTTGAGATCTTTAATCCATTTTGAGTTTATTTTTGTGTATGGTGTTAGAAAGTGTTCTAGTTTCATTTTTTTACAAGTGGTTGACCAGATTTCCCAGCACCACTTGTTGAAGAGATTGTCTTTAATCCATTGTATATTCTTGCCTCCTTTGTCAAAGATAAGGTGTCCATATGTACATGGATTTATCTTTGGGCTTTCTATTTTGTTCCATTGATCTATATTTCTGTCTTTGTGCCAGTACCATACTGTCTTGATGACTGTGGCTTTGTAGTAGAGCCTGAAGTCAGGTAGGTTGGTTCCTCCAGTTCTATTCTTCTTTCTCAAGATAGCTTTGGCTATTCGAGGTTTTTTGTATTTCCATACAAATTGTGAAATTATTTGTTCTAGCTCTGTGAAGAATACTGTTGGTAGCTTGATAGGGATTGCATTGAATCTACAAATTGCTTTGGGTAGTATACTCATTTTCACTATATTGATTCTTCCAATCGATGAACATGGTATATTTCTCTATCTATTAGTGGGGGACACATTTCTTAATCACATTCTAATGGATGCACTTCCTTGCCCCAGGCACATTGGCCCTTTTCAGTGCTATTTTCCCTTGGAAATACTTGTCTAAAGGCAATCTTCCCTGGCACTTTGTAACTCCTTGACAGCAAGGACTGTGTCTGCTTTTCATTTGTGTATCTCTAGCATCCAGCCCATGACCTTGTACTTATTAGAGTTTTGAGGAATTGAATTATGAGCACGTTTTTAGTACTTTGGAATGTAATCCAAGGAAATAATAAAATAGCAGTGCTTGAATAGGTCACAACTACCTCAACACTTTTCTCATCTCTTCTCCTCTCCCCAATCCTTGCCCATCCATTTTCATTTCTGTCTGTTTAACCTCCAAAATGCATATGTGAAGTTTGCCCATTTTGATCCATTTCCATCACCACCACCACCACCGCCACCAATGCTACAATCCATCCTACCATCATCTCTTGCTCTAGCCCACTAGAATAATCTGGTCTTCCTGTATTTATCTAGTCCCAGTCAAGAAATAGAACGGACTGAAATTATAGCCTATCACATAGTATGAATCAGTATTATTTTGAGAAACTGGTAAACAAACTGGTCATTTATCTTCCCCAGCCAGGAGGTTCTTCATCTGTTGGACTGTGTTTAGCTCCATTTTGGTCTTGTAGGGTAGCATCTCTTGATCTCTCACTATTTTGTTTTTCATTGCATAAGACCATTAAAGGACTGCATTAGCCCTAGAAAGTCTGAAAATTAACCAAGTGGTTACAGGGCTAAGTGAGGGTTGATAATTATCTGTATTGAATTCACATGCATTGTGATATTTTTTCTTGATTTCTCATATATTTCATGGTTATATTAGGATAAATTTGGCTGCCATAACATAGGCCCCATAACATTGGTTTAAACATGATGGAAAGTGATTAATCTCTTAAACAACTTGAACATAAGCAACACAGGGCAGTTACAGTGCTTCCATGGTGCTGGAGACCTAGGATCCTTCTGTTTTATTGCTTTGCCATCTTTAACTTGAAATGGCTACTCCTGTTCCTACAAACACCATCACAAGTGTCACAACATGGGAACAAAAGGGAGGACGTAATTCTTCTAAGGCACAGTGTTTCTGCTTATATGCTATTCATCAGTCCTAGTCACATGGTCATACTTAGCTTCAAGGGAGGCTGGGCAGCCATGTGTTTCCCCAAAACTTCTATTACTGCAGAAGAGGACAGGTACCAGGGCTTAAGGAGCATCTGCACCATAGTCAGCAACAGAAAAGGATTTACTTTTGGAATGCTTATTTTTTTCTAACATTGCTTTGTGAGGAGAAGTTTTCTATTGAAATTATTAAGCTACTTGACCTGTGGGAAATAATTCACCTGAGTTATTGTATTTGACTTTGGGATTTCAAGTCAGATATATTTCAGTGGTTATAGGGATGAGTATTGGAGAAGGAAATGGCACCCCACTCCAGTACTCTTGCCTGGAAAATCCCATGGACGGAGGAGCCTGGTAGGCTGCAGTTCATGGGGTCGCGAAGAGTTGGACACGACTGAGGGACTTCACTTTCACTTTTCACTTTCATGCATTGGAGAAGGAAATGGCAACCCACTCCAGTATTCTTACCTGGAGAATCCTGGTGACAGAGGAGCTTGGTGGGCTGCTGTCTGTGGGGTCACACAGAATTGAACACGACTGAAGTGACTTAGCAGCAGCAGCAGCAGGGATGAGTATGAAACATATTGAGATGAGGTTGCTTTTTCTTAACTCTTATTTTTCTTTTTTAATAACAACATATATATATATATATAGATATTTATTTTTGTCCATTACTTAATCACAGTGGAAAAGCATCTTATATTGATATTTTCCTTGGATGTGAGTCACAATTTTTTTTTTTTTTTACTTTACAATATTGTATTCGTTTTGCCATACATCAACATGAATCTGCCACGTGTGTACATGTGTTCCCCATCCTGAACCCTCCACCTGCCTCACTCCCCATACCATCCCTCTGGGTTTTTCTTGCACTGTTTTTTATGTTTTCTTTTTTTACCTTTCTTGGGGCTAATCTCATATTTGTTTTTATTGTGCTTTTAGGCATGGTGCAGTCCCAAGGCTGGGTGAGAAGGTACTTCAAGGCCTTTTGTAAAGGCTTCTTTGTGGCGGTACCTGTGGCAGTGACTTTCTTGGATCGAGTTGCCTGTGTGGCAAGAGTGGAAGGAGCATCTATGCAGGTAAAACTGATATGACTCCTTTCTTTGAAATACACGTTTGGTTGTTTCTCAAGCACTAGAAATGAGATTTCTGTATATTGTCTCCATGCTAGAAACTGAAAGGTTTTTGAAAGGCCTTGAATGAAATTTTAACGTTACTAAATATCTTTATAAGGTCTTCTAATGCAGTCATATTATAAGCAATGGTGAATAAAAATAATTCTCTGATAGTTCTCTATATCTATAGTTTATCACCCCCCGCCCCCTTAGGAATGATAAATTGAGATTCTAAAGAAATTTTACAAAATAATACCACTTTCTGTGGCTGTGGCCTGAGATTTTAAGTTTTTTTTTTTTTTTCAATTATCCATATATGACTGAGATCACATTTATGAGTTCAGTTGCAGGATTAATTTGTCTCCAGTTACCTGATTGTTTTACACTCTCACACATGCACTCACACATTTATGCGCACACAGAATTCTGATAGGTGGAAAAGTCTACAGCACTGATTTCAGATATTCTAGTATGTTCTTTAAGCATGTTGCTGATTAAGAAGATTAAATGCCATTTACATTGGAAGAATTTTGGAGTGGAGATTTCCAAAAGTTATACGCAAGTAGTCTCCAGTAACTCAGAGAAAACTTGATTATTCTAATGCTGATGTCTGAAACCTAGCTGTTTCAGTAAGTTTATCAACTAAGAAGAATTTGCATTTTGTAATATAATTTGTTTTCTTCCATTATTTTGTGTATTAAGTTTAAGCATTATACTAAATATTTCTATAAAACAAATAAAATGAATGTATAAACTTCTAAGAGTTTAAAATGATACAGAGAGTAACCAGCTTACTTTCCCCCCCTTTTTTAGTCTTTAAACTAGGTGAGGGCATAGACATCAGCTTTGAAGAGTTAGAATGAAATTGCTTTGTTAAAATTGTAACTATTGTGCTGATAATCAGGTCTCTTCCTGAGTTCAGGTGCTTAGTGAGATCCTGAGTGAGTGCTTTTGGGGTGAAACTAGGGTTCTAAAGCATGGCTGCCTGAATATTTACTTACTGACTTGTGCTTCCCTCATTTGAGAATGATGGGGGCCTTCTCTTGGGTTGGGGCTCCCGAGTTAAACCCTGTCTCTCACTTTCACTCTAGAGTGGGTCATCAGCTCCAAGCAAACTGGTCACTTACTTTGAATGCAGAAATATTGTAGTGCATGGGTACAGCAAACAAAGGAGAGGGATTTCTAAGTGTATGGCTTTATTCCTAAATGCAGTTTAATACATTTAACAGGGATGGGTTTTACATTTCCTTCCTCTTTAATTTTAAATTCCTAGTAGCCTCATCTTAGACCCAATTCTTTGGGGAAATTAAACCTTCTTTGTTGAGCTTTTGAATCAGATTCCTCATTTGAGATTAAAACTGCCTTCTCCACAGCCATCCAAATTCCTTTTGGACCCTTTCATCCCTTTGAACCCATCGACAGGTACTATTTTTTTTATAACAAATAATCACACAAATAATGACTTTTTTCCAGTTTTGTTAGTGCTGTCTTATTACACAACCCTCACTATCCTGAGATGGAATTTTTCCAGAACACAAAACCTCATAATCTTGGGTCTCATGATATTTCAGAGAATCATATGGCAATCATAGTATTGCAATCCTCATGCCTTTAGCCCAGTATATACCATGTTCATGACTTGTGCTCAGAGGGAAAAAAAACACAAGGATCTAGCCATTTTATGAAAACACAAAGCTTATCCCCAGTGAAGAAGACAATGAAGAAAGTCTTGAATATGCCAGATCTTGTCTTTTAAAGCCTTTAGATGACAAGATCTGTCATTTAAATGCCAGATCTGTTGATTAAATAGTAAGTTTATTGCAGATAACATTAGAATTTCTTACAGTATTCCTGGACCACTACCCCAAGAATCAGATTTGTTACCTTGTAGTTTGTTTGGTAGGATTTCCTTAGCTGTTGGTTAGAGAACAGTCTGAATTGACTTTGATCTACAGGGAAATTGATTGGAAGGCTTATGAGTACGTTGGTAGAAGGCAGGAATGTGGCAGTCATCAGGGACAACTGGAACCAGGGACTTGAATGCTGCCAGGATGCTCAGTCTTTTCTGTTTCAACATCTGCTTCTGTCAGCATCTTGGCTTAGTTCTCTAAGACCAGCTTTCGTCTCGACTCAGGGCACATGGCTGCTGGCAGCTCTCATGCCTTTAGATGCCCAATTTCTTTACCGTCTGAGGGAGATTTCTCCTTATGCCTTAATTTCACTTTGAAAAATCTTGAAGAAGGACTGTGATTGACTCAGCTTGGACCATATGCCCTGATCCATGCAAATACAGATCAACTTTGACCAGACAGTTAGGGTGCCATGATTGGCCTACCTTTGGACAGGTACACACCCCTAGCCTGTGGCTAGGAGGAATGAGAAAGCAACAACATATATTTGAATCACATTTTTCCTGTGGGCTTTCAAGGTGAGGTAGTGGTGATACTTCCCAGAAGAAGAGGAGCTGTTATTTTTGGAATAAAAGGGTAGAGGATATTCTGGGAAGAAATGAAAAAAAAATGTATGTTTATTATGGTTTTGTCTATATTATAAGAATTTTAGATTACTTTTGAAGATAATAGATAATTTGTTTACACTTTCATTAGATTTCACTGAATCATACTAAAATTATTTCGGACTAGAAAATGCAGTAATGATATATCATTATTAATTAATTCAGCATATTTGAAGATATCTTTGCTATGCTACAGCTTTGATGAACTGAACATATTTAGGCCATGGGGTTCAGAATTTTTGACAAAAAATTCAAAAAAATTCTTGTCTTCAAATTTCTGTAATGATGCAAGTACTAAATAGTTGGCAGGGTGTGTGGTACTCTCTGGAAATCCCTGAGCTTCCTGCAAGGCACACACCTGCTTTTATTGACTCTGAGGCCTGAAAATTATTCCCGGATTATTGCAGTTGGTTGATTTGTTGTGAACAGAAGGAGTATTCTGGATGTGTGGTGATGTCTTGTTATACCAAGGCTTAAAAGTGTGAAAGGAAGAGAGAGAAAACAATAGGCAAGAAAGAAAAATATGTGGAGAAGAGGAAGGAAAATAACATAGATCAGTTGGGTGACAGGGAAAATTAAACAGCTGAGACACTGAGCAGGAGACGAGAGTGGCACAAAGGATCAGTGATGAACAGTGATGCTCCAGTGAAGGAGCTCATGGCTCCTTTTGTGGAACCTTCCTTGGAATTGTACCCTTGAATGCTGACCCATCTCTGCTGCATATTTGTGTATCACACCATGAGATTGTCACCCAGCCATCCGTTCTCAATCTCAGTATTCATTGAAGGAATCTGTGTGCCATTTTGAGGGAACTCCTATTGGAATAGGTTATCAGTCTTCATTGGAAGGATTGATGCTGACACTGAAGCTCCAACACTTTGGCTACCTGATGTGAAGAGCTGACTCATTAGAAAAGATCCTGATGCTGGCAAAGATTGAAAGCAGGAGAAGGGGCAACAGAGGATGAGAGGTTGGATGGCATCATCGACTCAACTGACATGAATTTGAGCAAACTCCAGGTGACAATGAAGGTCAGGAGAGCCTGGCATGCTGTAGTCCATGGGGTCGCAAAGTGTCAGACCTGACTTAGTGACCGAACAACAACAACCAGTCTTGAGCGTCATTCATTGCATAGTACCTGAGTGCTCCTGTGTATTCAGGTAGAAAAACCATATGTAGTCATTTCTTTCATTTCAACTATATGAATAATTTTGTGACCCAGGGGGCATTTGCACATTTGCAGGTACGGACAATCATAAAGGCACTGCCAACTATGAGTTGGAATAGGGAATCATTTATCAAATGGCTGATATGTGCAAAACTGCTCTTGAGGTATGGGAGTCAGATACAGATTCTGTATTCAAGGTCATCTTGCTATAGCAGAGGTTTAAGAATTATTAATCCTAGATTATTGCTATATCTTCAGATGAGATTTGATATAGAAGATATCAAGCTGTCAGATATGTGGCCAGTGCCTAGTACATCCAGAAATGGAAAAAGAAAAAAAAAAAACTTGTTTGCTTTAGCATACTATTTTAGAGAATGAACTTGGAAATTTTAATTTGAGACAGAATGGTACCAGAAAAATAATACCTTGAGCCCTTTTATAGTTCAACACTATTATTTTTACTGTGGCAGCAAACATCCCCCAAATTTCAGTAGTTTATATAACATTTTTATTTCTTGCTCATTGGTTTGCAGACTGATTATAGTCACTCTGGGCTAAGGGTTTGGATCAGTCTGCTTCCTGTATCTCTCACTGTGGGCCCTCTGCTGAAGGAACAGTGACAGTCTGGGGTGTGTTCTTCTCGTGGGTGATAGCGGGACCCAGAGTGAATGAAGATGCTCAGAACATCTGAGAGCCTCCGTTCAGAATGTCTACTCTTCTGTCTACATTCCCTTGGTCGAAGCAAGTCACCCAGAAAAACCCAAAGCAATTAGATGGAAGTGTATTCCACCCATGGGGAAGTCATGGCAAGGTGAGGCGGGAAGGATGAATTGTGAATAGGTAGATATATCTACCACAGCCACTAGGATGCCAAAGATACATGCTAGATTTCAGAGGTAATATAAAAAGTTGTATTAACCTTTGAGTCTACCTAGAATAACCCTAATCTTTGTAGTCCAAGTCTGACAAAATTGTAATAGGTTGAAATTCTAAGTCACTGAATTCTGGAATGGATTGAAATAGCCCAGGGCCAATTGGATCTTTAAAGTGACTTCTTAAAAAGGTCACTCTGCAACTTATATACATGTTACTTAAGAAAATCCAAGAATTGAGAGTTTGAATTTCATTAAAAGTACATATAATGCCAATCTTTTGGAGTTTATTGAATAAATACTGTTATAGCAACCCTGGAAATTTGCTTTGAGTGACAAATTTTGCACTAGAGCTCTTTTTATGTCTTAAAAAAAATTCTGTTGGCTTGAAGTTTAATAGGAGAAACTCATTTTCAGGATTCTCTCTTATAAGAAATAATTCTTTACTTTTAAAATACTACTCAGTAGTTCTTTTTTGAGGTTAGGTTTTCCAGTATTAGTTTACAGTATGACTAGAAGGATAGGGGAGGTCCATCATGAGGAGTCACAGCTAGTTAAAGGTAAGTCATCAACACAAACAAGGTACATGATGTAATTCAATGGAAAATAGGATTCAGTTTATGAAATAGTTGATCCTTTCTGTTTTATCAAGTTATATAGGCATGTCTCTTTTACTGGATGAGATGTACCTTTAGCCATGCTCTGCACACACAGACATTGTTGGTTAATGATTATTCATACTGACCTCTTGCCCCCTCATGCCCATGAATCACTTCTACTGGCTGCTGAAAGGTTACCATGAAAGTAGATGCACTTTTTTTTTTTTTTCCCAAGAAGCACCACATTACTCAACATTAATTTAACTCAGGAAGCAAAGGCTGATATTGCATACAGTTGAAACTACAGAGGGAATTTATGTTGGTGAGATGCAATTATTCAAATTAGAAGTTCAATCGCTTACAAAGGCTTTTAGAATAAAAAGGTGCCCTAGGAATAGTTTAATGACCTCACGCCAACGTTTTAGAATTTATTTGCGTAAGAATGCCTGAAGCAGGGTCACCGGTTCTCATAAAAGGTGTATGTCTTCTACATGCAAAATTAAGATGTAAGACTTAAAACAACAACTGAAAGAAACCATTTTGTGTCACTGTCCTGTTTTTGTTGCGGTTGCCACATAATTTTTATATAGTATGCTGTTTTCCTTCTTTCATAACCAGAGGGGAAAATGTTTGAAAACAGTACACAATACTATCTCTTTAGCTCAGACTTCGAGACTTCACTTGCACTTTTCACTTTCATGCATTGGAGAAGGACACGGCAACCCATCCCAGTGTTCTTGCCTGGAGAATCCCAGGGACCGGGGAGCCTGGTGGGCTGCTGTCTGTGGGTTTGCACAGAGTCGGACACGACTGAAGCGACTTAGCAGCAGCAGCAGCAGCTTAGACTTCAGAGAAAGATTTATGCAGAATAGATTAGAAAATTAGAAAATTTGAGGGGAAATAGAGTCTAATCAGCATTGAGGTCTTTATTTATCAATACTACACATTCATTGGTCAAAAGTTGTTGATTTTCAGCTACCTGAGAATAATGATCCTGAAAAAACTGGCTTGTAATAAACCTCTTAGACTTCTGCCTGGCTCTTTGCACTCATTGGCTGTTGCCTTCTGAGTTTAAAATTAAAAGTTCCATCAAAAAAATAAGCAAAGAGACTGATGCTCTTTCTCTCTTTTTGTCACATTATTTATTTTATTTTATTAAAAAAATTTAAACCTATAGTGAGCTTAATATACAATGGTTGTGGTAGTTGTAATTATTCTTTGATATTCTGAGACACTAGATATAAACAGACTCTCAAGAAAAGAGATGTATCATAATTTACCTGCCACGGTTTAAGGTAGAGTTAGGGAGTTTTTGTTACCTGCTGAATTTGCACTTACAAGGTGCTGGGAATTGCCTGGCACACATTTCCTGTGAAGCTGACTGCTCTGTGCTCTTACTACTTGCTCTTGGTGGGCTAGGGCTGACTTTGGGAAGCCAGGAGTTAATATTTGGAAGCCTTTATTGGCTTACATGTGTGCATTCTTCCCAAATTACTTTTGGCTCAAAAATCTCACCTGAGGTTTTTACACCTTAGGATGTTATACATTTTTATATAGTTCTGCAACCTGTCATTAATAGAGAATTCAAATAGATCAGTTTGCATTTATAGCAACAAACATATGTGGTACTAAAACCATGAATGAGTGATGACTTTAAAATGTTCCTTTGGAGATTTTCTTCATGTCCCATGATAGAATAACAGGGTGCTTCTGTTCAATATAGCCAGGGTTAGATCTGTTATTTAAACACTGACTTCGTAGCACTCTCTCTTTTTTTTAATGTTGGAGTATTTTTAGACTTATAGAAATGTTGTAAGAGTAGAACAGATAACTCCCATGTGTTCTCTGCTCGGATTCCCCAGCTTTCAATATTTTGCCACATTTATTTTATTCCCTTCCTCTTTCTCTTTCCTTCCCTCTGCACCCCCCCCCATTTATAACATATGATAGATAATATATAACGTATAATATATGCACCTATGTTTCTATGTGTATATACTCACATGCGTATGTGTTAAGTTGCTTCAGTCGTGTCCAACTCTTTGTGACCCTTTGGATTGTAGCCTGCCAGGCTCCTCTGTCCATGGGATTCTCGAGGCAACAATACTGGAGTAGGTTGCCATGCCCTCCTCCATGGATCTTTCAGACCCAGGAATTGAACCCATGTCTCTTATGTCTCCTGCACTGGCAGCCTGGTTCTTTACCATTCACATGTATACATGTATGAGTAAGTTCAGTTCAGTCGCTCAGTCATGTCTGACCCCATGGACTGCAGCACACCCGGTTTCTCTGTCCATCACCAACTCTTGGAGCTTTCTCAAACTCATCTCCATCAAATCTGTGATGCCATCCAACTATCTCATCCTCTGTCGTCCCCTTTTCCTTGTGCTTTCAATCTTTCCTGGTTTTAAGGTCTTTTCCAATGAGTCAGTTGGAATGTATGAATAAATATACCCACAAACATTGCTATTGAACCAGTGGAGAGTAGATTGTGTACAGTACTTCTGTATTCTCTGCTGAGTGTATTCATGATGTTTGCTAATTGGCATATTACTGCTTTTCTTTTATATGTTTTTAAATTAAAAAATGGTTAAAATTTGAAATTTAATATTTTATTCAGATTCATATGCATAGAACATTTGATACATTGATATATTCATTCAAGTTCTAAATTTTACATTTCAAAAATGGAGGCCAGACATTGGAGATGATTTACATAAAGTGGCATAGCCATTAAGTTTGAGAAATGATTTGAACCAACTTTGTTAATCCTTTCCATTTTACTAAATAATAACCCACGAAAGTTGTGCTTTATCGCTGTGCTACAAGTGCCTCCTGATAGTATTCCTGCTCATGGAGATATGTTCCATTTTGATTTTTATTTATTGAATGATGTTTTTAGTAAGTTATTTAATTTGGGGATGGTTTTATAGTATATTTGGCATTTTAAAAAGATAGAAATTACATTTATAAGTGGGAGATGAAAGATTTTAAAATTTTGAAACTCAGGTTGATAAAAGATACCCTATTTTAAACTGAAGGCTATAGACTTTCTAAGAAGGAATTAGACAAAATTAGGCAGAGTAGACATATTGAAAGTATTTCCCATGCAGAACTCATTAAAAAGTATAAATAAAACATTAAGAATCTTTAAAAATGCATAGTGACCTTGCTGGAAGGTAAGGGAAATGATCACAGACCACAGATAAGAGTAAATGCATTTCCAGAGTAGTAAGTATGCATTAAAATAAGCAGCTTTCCTATGAACATTTGTCAATACCTGGTAACTTAGAGTTTTGGTTTTAATGGCCACAAGGAGGTCAGAAGACAAGGTCCTGGGTTTATACAAGGTAGTTGGAACAGGAATTCTGAATAAATTCAGGATCATGAAAGAGATACATTGTTAGGGAATGAATAAACTAAAACCAGAATCTGTTCTGAGGGAAAAGTTGTCTAGGTTCTGAGTACAGAGGAAAAGCCCTAATGTGGGATTAAGATTTGAATTCACATTCACTATAACTGAAAAACCATAAACAAAGATATTAATTTATAGTGGCTAGGGGTTTAGAGTTGTCTCAGGCACCTGGCAGGAGCTATCTCCAGTCCTCCTGGGCACATGCAAAGTTTGATGAGCATGATCTCACAGTGAAAACTATCATACAATGAAGTGAGTGCTACTAGAGTTAGTAACAACCTTTAGTAGAATCAGATCTTAAAGACTTTGGATATTAGGACTATCATTTGTTAAACGTAGCATGTTCGAAGAAATAAAAAGGAAAGTGAAAATAATGTGAAAGCAACAAAAGCTTATTTAAAATGGTCAAGCAAAGTACCATTTTTTAATCACTTGTGCTTTAATATATTTTATAAGATGTAGAAATGGAATTGTGATTAGGTTAAAAATCCTTATCTTCTATACTATGAATCTTCTAAATTTGCAATGAAATATATATATAATACAATATATATGTTATTATATATAATATATTATATATACCATATTTTATATATATATATATATATATATATATAAAAAACAGAGAGTTACTTTAATATGGAGGAGGAAAAGTGGAATGGGGTTACAGATGAAACAACATTGGCCAAGTGTTCATAATGTTGAATCTAGATGGTGGATAACAGGGTAGCTCATTGTTTTAGGAGAAGGCAATGGCAACCCACTCCAGTACTCTTGCCTGGAAAAGCCCATGGGCGGAGGAGCCTGGTAGGCTTCAGTCTATGGGGTCGCTAAGAGTCAGACACGACTGAGTGACTTTAGTTTCACTCTTCACTTTCATGCATTGGAGAAGGAAATGGCAACCCACTCCAGTGTTCTTGCCTGAAGAATCATTATTTTATTTTGTTTCCTTTTTTTAAAAAAGGGTTTGTACCCATTTTGAGTGATTTAATGATTTTTAATAAATTTATGGAGGTATACAGTCATCACTTTTTAGAACATTTCCAAGATCCCTCATACCTGTTTGAAGTTAATTCTTGGTTCCATCTTGCATTAGGCAGCCACTGATCTGCTTTATAGATTTTCCTTTTCTGGATATTTTTTGTAAATAGAAGCAAGCAGTATGTAATCTTTTTGTCTGGCTTCTTTTACTTACCACAACGTGTTTTGAGGTTTATCTCTGTTGTGAGTACATGCTAAGTCTCTTCAGTCATTTCCGACTATTTGTGACCCACCAGGCTTCTCTGTCCATGAGATTCTCCAGGAAAGAATACTGGAGTGGGTTGCCATGCCCTCTTCCAGGGTATCTTCCCCACACAAGGACTGAACCTGTGTCTCCTACATCTCTTGCATTGGCAGCAGATTCTTTATCACTGAGCCAGCCACCTGGGAAGCCCTATCTCTGTTGTATCATATATCAATCGTTTGTAAAGTTTTATTGCTGAGTAGTATTGAATTGTATGGATATACCACATTTTGTTTATCTGTTCACCAGTCAGTGAACATTTAGATTGTTTCTACATTTTCATTATTGTGAATAACGCTTCTGTAGACATTTGTGTACAGGTCTTATAAATAGGTTCCCCAAGTGGCGTTAGTGGTAAAGAACCCACTTGACAATGCAGGAGACGTAAGAGATGCAAGTTCCACCCTTGGGTCCAGAAGATCCCCTGGAGGAGGGCATGGCAACTCACTCCAGTATTCTTCCCAGGAGAATCCCATAGACAGAGGAGCCTGGCAGGCTACAGTCCATAGGGTCTCACTGAGTTGTACACTACTGAAGCAACTTAGCAGACATGCACACTCAGTAAACATGTTTTCATTTCTGGTGTTTGGCCAGGTTTTCCTTTGGTGTTTGGCTGGATAGGACCGGTATTATAAAAATATTTTTTGTTCCCCTTGGCCATCCTTTTCCAGTCTTTTGGCTAGAAAGTGGGCTCTTCTTCAGCTTTTTTGTCCTGCCTGTTGGTATTTCCTGGTTGCAGGTTTCTCTGGCACCTCATCTAGGATGCACAGAAAGCAAAAGGTACACCCAGGGAACTCACCACCATGTCATTCCTTATGTCCTCAGGTCCCCAGGCTCCAGTATATCTTTACACCTTTCAGAATCTTCTTGTATTTGTTAATTATGTCTGGAATGTTTTAGTTGTGAGAGAGGACCAGTGATGAATGGAGGTACACCATTTTGGTCCTAGACTGTGTTTTTCATTTTTACTAGTAGCCAAATGTGAATGAGTTCTGGCCTGTGAAAAAAGACCAGAAAAGTGAGGTGCCATTTCCAGGCCTGATGCTCTATCTTCTGTCTGTTGGCTAGACAGAGGACCCGGTTGAGGACTCAGATGACAGGCAAGATGGTGAATCTACCATATAGAAAGAACCTGAGTTTCTCGTTGACCGGGTATAGTAAATCCACTTACCGTTGTGTCATACACTGAGCTTTGGAGATTCTTTTCATAATTAGCCTAGTTTTGTTATACAATAAAACTTAATACCATACCTTTTCCTCTCTGCTTTTTCTTGTTTTATACTTCCTTTAAAGCTAAACTCAAATTCTGTTGTTTTCATACAACTTTCCTTAATCCCATCATTCACTTATTTGAAATCCTACAGCCCTGTAAATTTAACTTATGATTATACTTTTTTTTTTGTATATTGTTCTCTAGTCATCTTAACCACATGTTAATACTATAAGCTTCTAAAAGATAGGGACCATATTCCTCTCACCTACCTGTTCAGGGGGATGCTGAATAACTGCATATTAAATTTGCTCTTTGAAGCATTGAAGTGCCTGAATAATTAAACCCTACAGCAATAATGATAAAACGAAATTATCATCATTAAATTTTTCTTCCTTTGAATTTGAGGGTGTTTCTGCACTTTTCACCTGAAAAACTTTTAGCTCCTTGATGACTCCATCATATTCTTTATAGCAGAAATTTTCAAATCTTTTTACCTATGACTCATATCATAGATTTTCTTTGTACACACAGACACACGACTGAAACAAAAGTTTCATGTAATAGTACTTAAACTGTAATTGCCATCATTATGTGCAATGCCCTCTGATATTTTCTATTTTGGTCGCAACCCATTAAATTGATTCTATGACTCATTCGTTGCTCATGACCTGTAATATGAAAAATGCTGTTTTACTGCAAGAGGGAGGATTGAAAAGGTGAAGCTGCTCAAACTGAGCTATTAGCTAAGGGCATGGAACACGTTAGCCCTTGATTCTGAAATTTTAAAGGTGGGCTTGTCATAAGAACTTCAAGCAGTAAATGTAACACACAAAGGATAAGGAGGCCCATGATCTGAGAAAGCCCTTTTAGTAGTTAGTGTTGTCCTTGGGCCTTTTAAATTACACTACTTGGGTACCTGAGCCCAGTTTCAGATCTACGGAATTAGAATCACTGTTGGGACCTTGGAATCTGCATTGTGAAAAGCTCTGTAAATACTTAAGTTTGAGAACTGTTGTTCTTTTTTCCCATAGAGTCCCAGCTCTTGGGTATGACAAATTGTTGGGCGATTTGCCAAAATGAGAACTACTTTTGCTTGAAAAATCCTGATTGCCTTAGTTTGTCAAGCTTTTGAATTCGAACTCTTAGTAATTTTTTAATATTTTGTTTGTTTGTTGAGTTATTCACCATATACTTGGGCTAGTTTTAGCTTATTTTTGTTTCTAACCTCATACCAATTGTTACATACATTTATAATATTTTCATTTTTGATTTTTCAAATTAGTTTCTAAACTTTGTTTTTATTTCTTCTTCCTAATTTTACTTTTATATTATCTTCCTATTTTATTAAATCTTTAAAAACGTGTGACCTGCATTTTCTAGTTATCTATTGTGAAGTTAAGGTGCTCAGTCATGTCCGACTCTTTGCGACCCCGTAGACTGTAGCCTACCATAGACTGTAGCCTACCATAGACTGTAGCCTACTATAGAGTGTAGCCTACAGGCTTCTCCACCTGTGGGATTTTCCAGGCCAGAATACTGGAGTAGGTTGCCATTTCCTTTTCCAGGAGATCTTACCAACCTGGGGATCAAACCTGGATCTCCCACATTGCAGGCAGATACTTTACCCTCTGAGCCACCAGGGAAGTCCATAGTTATCTATTAATGATAGTTAACTATTAACTATCAATAATAATTAAGTATTAATTATAGTTATTAATTTTTAAAATTTAGTTTATTTGTTTTACCAGCTGTGTTGTTCAGTTGTGTCTGAAAGCGTGTGTTGCTAAGTTATGTCTGACTCTTTGTGACCAGCACGCCAGGCTTCCCTGTCCTTCACTATCTCCTAGAGTTTGCTCAAACTCATGTTCATTGATTCAGTGATGACATCCAACTATTTCAATCTCTGTTGCCCCTTCTCTTCTTGCCCTTAATCTTTCCCGGCATCATGGTCTTTTCCAGTGAGTCGGCCCTTCGCATCAGGTGGCCAAAGTACTGGAGCTTCAGCTTCAGCACCAGTCCTTCCAATGAATAGTCAGGGTTGATTTCCTTTAGGATTGACTGATTTGAGCTCCTTGCCATCCAAAGGACTCTCAAGAGTCTTCTCCAGCATCATAATTTGAAAGCGTCAATTTTTGGATGGGAGATTTGTAGAGTTTTACAGTAATTGCCCCTTGATTAATCAAACCTCCCTCATTGATTTATATAGTTGCCCCCACCCCCCACCCCCACTCATTGACTCTGGCATTGTGCCTTGCTAGCATCAGCGGATGTTATCCAAGTGGAAACTTGGTAAGCACTTGTGAACTGGGAACATGCAAGACACTCAGGCTATGCTGCTGGAGGGGACATTGGAGGACCAAAGAGACATTTTGGCCAACAAGCCCCAGGTAGGTGTTTGACATGTGACTAGGGCCATATTGGGCTTTCCAGTTCCATTTGAACCCTAGATGGATATGGCCACCTGAGTGGCCACAGGAGAGAGCAGCAGAGGATCTGCCCCACTGACTAGAGCCCAAATTGCAGCATCACAATCAAATAAATGGTTGTTCTTTAAGACACAGTTTTGGAATGATTTGTTAGGAAGCATTAGGTAGCTGAAACAAAAACTGGTGTTATTAGTGAGATGCTGACATAACAAGATCCTAAAATGTGTCTCATTGGTTTTGGGACTGGGTGGCAGTGGGGGGCTAGAAAAATGGTGGTGGGATTATTGGCAGAGGCTGGAAAAATGACAAACAACTGTCAATGAAGCTTGAAAGGTGGTGAGGAAACTGCTTTTGGAGATTGGAGTGGTGGCGCCTCATTTTTATGGTACTGAAACAATTTTAAAAGCTATTACCTGCAGGAACTTAGAATACAGAAGATCTATGTACTGAATTTGTGGATCTGGCTGCAGATCCAGGCAGAACATTGAAATTGTCAGTTGGGTTCTGATAGCTCTGAGTAAGGTATGGGGAGAGAGAACTGAACTTAAAGCAGAAATTAGAGGAAATACAGGGTGCCCAGGAATTTCTGTGTTGGAAAATAAAACTGTCTTTAGTTGTCTCTGGCAGGCAAAAGATTCTCATAGTGAGAAGTGGTCTGGAGTAAATATCAAGTATTCTTTATTAAGACCTTAGAAAAATTTAAGGTAGATCCTTTTAGCTAGATGAAAAGCATGATAAGATCATAAGAATGTTAAGGGTTTTGTGCCCTAGCAACCCAACACTTCAAAATTAGAGAAAGGTCTAGTTGGAAAAGAGTTATGGTTATAGTTTAAGGGGGAATAGAGTGAATCTCAGTTAAATGAATAGAAAGTCTATAAAGTTTTAAAGGGTTGGAATTGGTTTATACTAAAAGGAGAAGGCATAGGCACCCCACTCCAGTACTCTTGCCTGGAAAATCCCATGGATGGAGGAGCCTGGTAGGCTGCAGTCCATGGGGCTGCGAAGAGTCAGACACGACTGAGCGACTTCACTTTCACTTTTCACTTTCATGCATTGGAGAAGGAAATGGCAACCCACTCCAGTGTTCTTGCCTGGAGAATCCCAGGGACGGCGGAGCCTGGTGGGCTGCCGTCTATGGGGTCGCACAGAGTTGGACACGACTGAAGCGACTTAGCAGCAGCAGCAGCAAAAGGGAAGGTCAGTTTAAAAAAAGGCCTCTGGGTCTCAATTTCCTAAGAATAGAAGCATTTCTGTTTAAAAAGAACCCCAAAGCCTAGGTGGTGCTAGTGATAAAGAACCTGCCTGCCAGTGTAGTAGATGGAAGAACGCAGGTTCAATCCCTGGGTTGGGAAGATTCCCCTGGAGAAGGGCATGGCAACCCACTCCAGTATTCTTGTCTGGAGATTCCCAAGGACAGAGGAACCTGGCAGGCTACAGTCCATAGAGTTTGCTGAGTTGGACATGACTGAAGCGACTGAGCATGCACGCAAAGCCCAGAGGGAAAGCTAAGAGCCCTGAAGTTATAGACTAGGAAACCATTCCAGAGAACAGAAGTGGGCCCTAACAAAAAGAACATTCCTGTCCCTGAGGTAGGAGGCTCTCAAAATACTTGCTGCTGGATTTTAGACCTGCTGTGGAGAAATGACTTCTGTGTTTCTCCTCTTCCCTTTTAAAATTTATTGCAGTTATACTGTCCCTCTCTTTCCATTGTATGTTGGCTATTTGAGGGACAGACAGTTTCTCTTTTTGCTTTATAAACCTCTGATTCAAGATGAGCTGCATTCAACTTATACCCTAGGATTCTCATCCATATTTAGAACTGGTGCGTATTATGAGGTAATACACTTTGATCCTTTTGCAGAAGTCAGAGGAGACTTTGGGAATCCTGGAAAGGGTCCCACGTGTCTGCATGTGGGAGGGATGTGATTCATTGGGGCCAGAGGGCAAGACTTCGATAGAGTGTTACATTAACATCACCTCCCCTGTCCCCAACCCCCATAAGTCATGCCTTTTGGTTCTCAAGCTCTTTTGTAGAGCGCTACCCTGACTCTTGACTTGGCCATAGGACTCCCTTTGGCTAGAGAAATGATAGTAGACATTATTCAACAGAGGCTTGTTAGAAGTTTACACAGTGGGGCTTGTCCTCTGACATCACTGCTGTCTCTATGACTGCAGTTGCCTGAATAATCTCAGGTCAAACTAGCTGACTAACCTCTCAGTTAGTCATTTGGTGGTGCTGGTTTGGTTGCTCAGTTGTGCCTGACTCTTGTGACCCCATGGACTGTAGCCCACCAGGGTCCTCTGTTCATGGGATTTCCCAGGCAAGAGTACTGGAGTGGGTTACCATTTCGTTGCCTGGGTCAGGGATTGAACTTGAGCCTCCTACATTGGCAGTTGGATTCTTTATGGCTGAGCCACCAGGGAAGCCAGATTAGTCATTTTGCATAGCCTAAATGCAGAACCAAGAATAAATAACTGAGTATTGTTTTGGAGTAGTTTGTTTTATAGCCGCAGGTAAGGATTGTTTGCTTTTGTCCCTTTCCTCTGCCACAATGCTTTTTGATTCCTTTCAATAGGTTCTTTGTTTTCTAATCCCTTCCATTTTGTTTTTGATCCCTTCCATTCTAATAGCTTTGATTTATATAATTCAGAAGTCCCATGGGCCAAAATTTCTACCAATACCCAATCATGCTCCTAGAATGGAGTCTTCCCCTCCCCCCGCCCCCCCTCCACCATATGGTTCAATATCAGGTTCAGCAATGAAGAGCTAAAGGATCTAAAATCCATGGTCTTATCTTCACAGATTTGTTCACTGATATTGTAAAGTGAAGTGACTAGATTGCTTTGCACTGTACCTGTTTGGGAGGTTGGACTTTTCAGTTACGTATGCCTGGGGAAATAATTCCAGCACCCTTCTAAAATCCTTTTTATCTGTTGAGCCAACTTCTTGATGTTGCTACATACCTTACCATGAATTTCTTTTTAGGTCAGGAGGATGCATCAGAGGGAAACGTGATTTCTTCTGGGCAATGGGGAAGGACATAGCAGTGAATAAGAAAGCCTTATTCAGTTTCATGAGGATGTTGAAGATTCATTGGTGTATAGATGTATCTTGGTGTCAGTACATAGACATATCTATGTAGCTGACTTGGATTACATATAGTAATCTGTCTTCTTGTTAATATGTAGACATGTTTATTATCTCAATTTAATATTTCATTAATTATATATCATCTATTTCATAATTAAAACTATTCATTTGAATAGCTATCTCAATATCTGTTTTTATTAGCAGGGAACACCATACACATATTTAATAGTAGTGTTTTGTAGTAACTGAATTATTGCATTGAACTGGAAAGTTTGCAGAATGTACCCTTGCAGTCTAGTTACAGTGATCTAAATAAAGGGGATGCTTAAACACCAAAGAATTTGTTAAGAAGACAGAAAACTTCAAAAGTATTTGTAATAAAAGGGTATAAGAATCAAATGCTCTTTTTTCCTTTAAAAAAGTTAATTGCTTCATTTTTCCTTTAAAAGCATTACATTTTGATTGAAGAAAACTTGGAAAACATAAAAAAATAGACAAAATAAAAATAATCTATACCACCTTCAAAAATTAGTTACTCTAAGATGTTATTGTACGAAACTCACAGTTAAGAAATACTGAATGATCTATGTGTTACAGACATTATAGTATTGTATTCACTTTAAATAAAGTAGTTTAAATGCCTGCAAATACTATGATGAAGGAACTATTACTAATCCATTTTACAGATGAAGAAAGAGGAGCAAAGAGATTAATCTGTTGAAGATTACATAGATTTAAACCCAGACTTTTGACTTAAAAGTTTGCATTTCTAAACCATTATAAATTTCTCCTATCCTTTTCTGCGATTTGTCTTCCTCCCTCCTTGCCTCCCTCCTTTTCTTTTCTCCCTTCCCTTTCTAAACTTGATCTGCTGCTGCTACTGCTGCTAAGTCGCTTCAGTCGTGTCCGACTCTGTGTGATCCCATAGACAGCAGCCCACCAGGCTCCGCCGTCCCTGGGATTCTCCAGGCAAGGATACTGGAGTGGGTTGCCATTTCCTTCTCCAATGCATGAAAGTGAAAAGTGAAAGTGAGTCGTTCAGTCGTGTCCGACTTTTAGCAACCCCATGGACTGCAGCCTACCAGGCTCCTCCGTCCATGGGGTTTTCCAGGCAAGAGTACTGGAGTGGGGTGCCATTGCCTTCTCCCATTTTATTTTTTTTCCATTTATCACATTTTCACCTAATTTATTTTACCAAATGTAGTCAAATATCCTTAAATATTTCCCTGCAATGTGATTTTTAATAAATTCTAGTATCTAGTGTAGACTGGTAGTCTACAGTCCGTGAGGTCACAAAGAGTTGGACACGACTGAGCGACTTCACTTTCACTTTTGGTAACCATGTACCACATGGTTTAACCATTACTATTTTAATCAGTTTTCTGTTATTTGTATTAGGTTGGCTTAAGTATTAAGCTATTATAAATAATGCAAGATAAGCATCCTTGTACATGTTTTTGATTATTTCCTGAGGATAACTTTCTAAATATAACATTTTCAGGCCTAAGGATAAGACCACTTTAAAGACTTAGATATATTTTGACAAATCACCTTTTGAATAGTTAATAAAGATTTTTATTTGTGCAAGCAATATACGGGAGTGCCTGGAGTGTCTGTAAAACTTTGATGTATCACTCTCTGTATATACAGAGTATAAGTTAAGTCTAGGAGAATGAAAAATTAGCAACTCACTCTACTTCTAAGTTAAAATGGTATGTATCCATTTAAAAATTTATTAATACAGCTTTAAAGGCTTGCTTTTTGAAGAAAGTTGAGAAATTTAGTATCTACAGAAATGCAAGTTATTTTTATGTGAATAAAATTTCATGCAGAAATATCAAAAGGGCGAGGAAAATATTCACCTCAATTTAAAGTTAATATTTTTTTAAAAGCTCTTAAATCTCTGAATAAAATGTGATTAGATTCATATCTGGGCTTTCAAGGATATGGAATCCCATTGCCTAACACAATGCTTGGCAGAATTGGAATTCAGGAGTTTTTCAGTGATGAAGGAATGAACAAGTGAAAGAAAGCACAAATAAATTTTTATGGCTTCACTTCCTTAACGAAGGCATCCTTTGTTGTCTTTTAATTTGGACATATAAAAATATATCTCTGTTCTAGATAATGTGAAACCTGTACAAATTCTACACATGTGAGCAGAGAGAGGCTGCCAGGATTGTCTGGCCAAGGTACGGAAACTGGTCTAGGCCAGAGCTCTGAAATAACTCCACGAAGAGGGCTTTCTCTCTGGGACTTACTGATTATCGCCAAATGCTCCTGTGGGCAACCTCTGGACATGGAGCAGGTGTGAGGAGCCCATTATTCTATACTTACTAATAAAGTGTCAGCTGTAACTAGGACTTAATAAGTATAAATTTCCTGAGATGCTTTATGATTTGAATTTCTTCCTGGTAGCACTCAGGTGTAACTGAGTATGTATATGTGACTCTAGGTTTTAATCACCTTGCCAGGTTAAGGGCTCTGAGGTCAAAAGTTTGAATAATTTTTAAATTAGATGGATGGTCATTGTAGGGGGTCAAGTATTAAAGGCTATGGGTAATAAGTACCTTTTACCTGGAAAAAATGCCCCTTTTCTAACTTAAAGCTTCATGCAGACTTGGGTACAGCATAGTCCATTTTATTATGCACACCTAGTAAGACAAATATGGTAACTCTAGAAGCCATGCAAACAGTTTGCTTCAGTTCAGTTGCTCAGTGTATCTGACTCTTCATGACCCCGTGGACCACAGCACGCCAGGCCTCCATGTCCATCACCAACTTCCGGAGTTTACCCAAACTCATGTCCATTGAGTCGGTGATGCCATCCAGCCCTCTCATCCTATGTTCTCCCCTTTTCTTCCTGCCTTCAGTCTTAACCAGCATCAGGGTCTTTTCAAATGAGTCAGCTCTTCACATCAGGTGGCCAAAGTATTGGAGTTTCAGCTTCAGCATCAGTCCTTCCAATGAACACGCAGGAGTGATCTCCTTTAGGATGGACTGGTTGGATCTCCTTGCAGTCCAAGGGACTCTCAAGAGTCTTCTCCAACACCACACTTTAAAAGCATCAATTCTTCAGTGCTCAGCCTTCTTTATAGTCCAACTCTCACATCCATACATGACCACTGGAAAAACTATAGCCTTGACTAAATGGACCTTTGTTGGCAAAGTAGTGTCTCTGCTTTCTAATATGCTGTATAGGTTGGTCATAATTTTCCTTCCAAGGAGTAAGCTTCTTTTAATTTCATGGCCACAGTCACCATCTGCAGTGATTTTGAAGCCCCCCCCCAAAATAAAGTCAGCCACTGTTTCCAGTTTCCCCATCTATTTGCCATGAAGTGATAGGACCAGATGTTATGATTTTAGTTTTCTGAATGTTGAGCTTTAAGCCAACTTTTTCACTCTCCTCTTTCACTTTCATCTTTAGTTCTTCTTCACTTTCTGCCATAAGGGTGGTGTCATCTGCATATCTGAGGTTATTGATATTTCTCCCGGCAATCTTGATTCCAGCTTGTGCTTCTTCCAGCCCAGTGTTTCTCATGATGTACTCTGCATATAAGTTAAAAAAGCAGATTGACAATATACAGCCTTGACCTACTCCTTTTCTTATTTGGAACCAGTCTGTTGTTCCATGTCCAGTTGTAACTATTGCTTCCTGACCTGCATACAGATTTCTCAAGAGGCAGGTCGAGTGGTATAGTATTTCCATCTCTTTCAGACTTTTCCACAGTTCATTGTGATCCACACAGTCAAAGGCTTTGGCATAGTCAATAAAACAGAAATAGATGTTTTTCTGGAACTCTTGCTTTTTTGATGATCCAGCGGATGTTGGCAATTTGATCTCTGGCTCCTCTGCCTTTTCTAAAACCAGCTTGAACATCTGGAAGTTCACAGTTCATGTATTGTTGAAGCCTGGCTTGGGGAATTTTGAGCATTACTTTACTAGTGTGTGAGATGAGTGCAACTGTGTGGTAGTTTGAGCATTCTTTGGCATTGCCTTTCTTGGGATTGGAATGAAAACTGACCTTTTCCAGTCCTGTGGCCACTGCTGAGTTTTTCAAATTTGCTGGTGTATTGAGTGCAGCACTTTCACAGCATCATCTTTCAGGATTTGAAATAGCTCAACTGGAATTCCATCACCTCCACTAGCTTTGTTTGTAGTGATGCTTCCTAAAGCCCACTTGACTTCACACTCCAGGTTGTATGACTATGTGAGTGATCACACCATCGTGATTATATGGGTCATGAAGATCTTTTTTGTACAGTTCTTTTGTGTATTTTTGCCACCTCTTAATATCTTCTGCTTCTTGTTTGGTCTATACCATTTCTGTCCTTCATTGAGCCCATCTTTGCATGAAATGTTCCCTTGGTATCTCTAATTTTCTTGAAGAGATCTCTAGTCTTTCCCATTCTGTTGTTTTCCTTTATTTCTTTGCATTGATCACTGAGGAAGGCTTTCTTATCTCTCCTTACTATTTTTTGGAACTCTGCATTCAAATGGGTATATCTTTCCTTCTCTCCTTTGCTTTTCGCTTCTCTTCTTTTCACAGCTATTTGTAAGGCCTCCTCAGACAGCCATTTTGCTTTTTTGCATTTCTTTTTCTTGGGGATTGTTTTGATCCCTGTCTCCTATACAATGACATGAACCTCTGTCCATAGTTCATCAGACACTCTGTCAGATCTAGTCCCTTAAATGTATTTCTCACTTCTACTGTATAATGCAAACTATAAGACACCTGAATAGACCATCTTATGCATGTTCTTTCAAAAATATGGCATCTAATAATAATAATAATAATTCTATGATCAGAATATACATTTATCTTAACTGTACTTCATTGCTTCCTGGCTAGTGCTACAATGTTGAAAGTTTACAGCAGAGTACTATATCAGTTTCTTCTCTTACTTTAATAGTCCTCCACCCCCCCCCAACCCCAATAATTTCTCTAAAATAATGGTTCTTCAAAAGAAGTCTGAGGGTCACTGTTGGTTCTTCATGGCTGCAACTGGGGACTATGTCATTGAAAAGCACAAGTGAAAACTGCTTAGTTGTGTCTGACTCTTTGCAACCCCATCACTATACAGTCCATGAAATTCTCCAGGCCAGAATACTGGAGTGGGTAGCCATTCCCTCCTCCAGGGAATCCTCCCAACCCTGAACTGGGATCTCCTGAATTGCAGGCAGATTTTTTTTTTTTTTTACCAACTGAACTACCAGGGAAGTCAGAAAAACACAAAATTCTATTTAAACATTTTAGATTGTATATATGGGCAGAGTGGGTGGTGCTCTTTATAGAGGTCTGAAAAGGTTGACAGTACAGCTCCCAAAGAAGTGGGGTTAAAACTGGGCTTTGTTGGTAGATTATCATTAGTGAATTGTGGCTGTGGACTTTTTTTTTTTTTAATTAAAAAGTGAAAGAGAAAATAAATAAATGAGAAATTTATAGAAAAAATTGAAACTGTAATAATATCATGTACTGATGGATGGCTGTGGCTAAATCTTACAAGGTGAGAAATCTGTCATGTCTCTGTTTAATTCTCTAGGGGAGTTTTATTTTCCTAAATCAAGACATAAATTTTCTCCCAACTGTCATATGATTTGAACTTAGGCACAAGCTGAGAATTTAGGATACCTTGACGATAATATTTGTTTGTAGGAGGAATAAAAATCCTTCCACATCGTCTTTGATCAGAGAGAACATTAAAGCTCAACTTCTGTGTTTTATTTGTTTCTAAAGCAGGTTTGATACCTGCTGTTTCAAGCTTTAGCATAATTTACTAACATCTGTTGAAATCTGCTGACTTATATGATTTTTCTTAGAGTGAATGATATAGTACTTAGGTCAGAGCAAAACATGTAACCTTTTTTTCATGTAACTTAAAATTTTTCCAAAAGAAAAAAGAAAGGAAAAGAAAATTATATTTCATCAACCAGAGCTAAGAACTTAGATTTTTTAATGTGTACCTTTATTTATATATGTATGTATGTTTTAAAAATGAAACTTGAAAACATAATGAGCATAATGTGTCTGAAGAAGATATTCTTCAGTAGTTATGCACATTGATGTTTTTTCTGGGTTAATTCCTAGTGACAGGACAATTGAAATCTAAAAAAGTAGGCTTACTTTATTTGCTTAGATGAAATGAAACACTGCACAAAGAATTTAGTAGTGGGGATGTGTGAAAGAAAGTTAGTCGCATATGTCCAACTCTGCGATTCTTGGACTGCAGCCTGTCCCACTGCTCTGTCCATAGAATTCTCCAGGCAAGAGTACTGGAGTGGGTTGCCATTTCCTTCTCCAGGGGATCTTCCTGATTTGGGGATCAAACTCAGGGCTCCTACATTGCAGGTGGATTCTTTGCCAGCTGAGTCACAAGGGAAGCCTGGGAGGTGAGCGGTGGTAGTAAAAATTTCAGCCTGAAGACGTCCAGATTAGTTCAGGCATAGCTCAGAGATATTAAAAGTTTGGTTTCAGACCACCTCAACTCGTATGATGTTTTTTGTTCGTTTCCCATTGCATATAACAGTTACGTTTACATTGTATTGTAGTCTATTAAGTGCAATAGCATTATATCTAAAAATAAAGTATTTGTTGTTGTTGTTGTTCAGTTGCTAAGTGTTTGACTCTTTGTGACCCCATGGACTATAGCCTGCTAGGCTTCTCTGTCCGTGGGATTTCCCAGGCAGGTATACTGGAGTGGGTTGCTATTTTCTTCTCCAGAGCATCTTCTCGACTGAAGGATCAAACCCACATCTCTTTCATTGGCAAGCAGATTCTTTATCGATGAGCATTACTTAATTAAAAAATACTTTATTACTTAGTTTCTAAGCCTTTAGCTATTCATACTCTTTCTGCTGGCACTGTTTATAATAGCCAGGACATGGAAGCAACCTAGATGTCCATCAGCAGATGAATGGATAAGAAAGCTGTGGTACATATACACAATGGAGTATTACTCAGCCATTAAAAAGAATACATTTGAATCAGTTCTAATGAGGTGGATGAAACTGGAGCCTATTATACAGAGTGAAGTAAGCCAGAAAGAAAAACACCAATACAGTATACTAATGCATATATATGGAATTTAGAAAGATGGTAATGATAACCCTGTATGCGAGATAGCAAAAGAGACACTGATGTATAGAACAGTCTTTTGGACTCTGTGGGAGAGGGAGAGGGTGAGATGATTTGAGAGAATGGCATTGAAATATGTATAACATCATATATGAAACGAGTCACCAGTCCAGGTTCGATGCACGATACTGGATGCTTGGGGCTGGTGCACTGGGATGACCCAGAGGGATGGTACGGGGAGGGAGGAGAGAAGAGGGTTCAGGATAGGAAACACATGTATACCTGTGGCAGATTCATTTTGATATATGGCAAAACCAATACAATATTGCAAAGTTAAATAAAATTAAATTAAAAAAAAATCTTTCTGCTGGTGTCAAGTTGTGTCTCATTGTTGCTGACTGCTGACTTATCAGGGGGTCATTGCTGTAAGTTGAGATGGCTGTAGAAATTTCTTAAAATGAGACAAAAATGAAGTTTGCTGCATCGATTGACTCTTCCTTTCATGAAGAGTGTCTCTATAGCTTGGGCTGTTATTAGATAGCAATAGAACTTCTGCAGAATTGGAATCAGTCCTCTCAAAACCTGCCAAAGCTTTATTAACAGAGGTTGTGTAGTATTCTGAGTCCTTGTCATTTCAGCAGTCTTCTCATCATCTTCACCAGAAGTAGATTCCATCTCAAGAAACCACTTTCTTTGCTCAGTAAGAAGCAACTCCTCATCCTTTGGTGTTTCATGAGATTGTAGCAATTCAGTCACATCTTTAGGCTCTACGTCTAATTCTAGTTCCTTTGCTTTTTCTACCATGTCTGTAATGACTTATTCCCCTGAAGTCGAATGCCTCAAAGTCATCCATGAGGGCTGGAATCACCTTTTCCCAAACTTCTGTTTATGTTGGTATTTTGACCTCTTCCCATGAATTACAAATGTTTTTTAATGGCATCTGGAATGGTGCACCCTATAAAGTGTGTGAAAACCTATAAAGTAGGTTTTCAGTTGACTTTGCCCTGATCCATCCAAGAAATCACTGACTATGGTGGCTAAGGCTGACAGCTAAGGCTATAGAGTTACAAAAATATGTGTGTGTGTGTTTGGGTGTGTGTGTGTTTTTAAAGTACCGAGGATCTTTATTCTTAGGTCTGAAAATGTATTTCTTAAATAATGAGACTTGAAAGTTGAAGTTACTCTTTGATCTATGGACTGCAGAATGGATGCTGTATTAACAGGCATGAAAACATTAGTCTTATTGTATAATACATCCATCAGAGGGCTTCCTTGGTGGCTCAGTAGTAAAGAATATGCCTGCCAATGCAGGGGACTCGGGTTTGATCTCTGGGCTACAGAAGATCCCTTTGGGAAGGATATGGTAACCCACTCCAGTATTCTTGCCTGGAAAATTCCATGGACAGAGGAGCCTGGAGGGCTACAGTCAATGGGGTTGCAAGAGTTAGACATGACTGAGTGACTAAGCAACAACATAGCCATCAGAGCTTTTTGAGAACCAGGTGCATTGTCAATGAGCAGTACTGTTTTGAAAGGAAATTTTTTTTTTTTTTCCCTGAGCAATATGTCTCCACAGACCTTAAAATATTCAGGAAACCATGTTGTAAACAGATGTGCTGTAATTCAGACCTTTTTGTTCCATTTAAAGAGCACAGGCAGAGTAGATTTAGCATAATTCTTAAAGGCCCTATGATTTTCAGAATGGTAAGTAAGCACTGCTTCAACTTAGTCTCCAGCTGCATTAGCCCCTGATTAGCCTGTCCTTTAAAAGTTTTGAAGCCAGACATTGACTTCTCTCTAGCTATGAAAGTTCTGGATGCCATCTTTTTCTAGTATAAGGCTATTTCATCTACATTGAAAATATGTTGTTTAGTGTAGCCACCATCATGAATTATCTTAGCTAGATCTTCTAGATAAATTGCTGCAGCTTCTACATCAACACTTGATACGTTCCCTTGTACTCTGATGTTAGGGAGATGGCTTCTTTCCTTTAACCTCATGAAACAACTCTGCCAGCTTCAGACTTCCCTTCTGCAGTTTCTTCACCTCTCTCGGTCTTCATAAAACTGAAGAAATTTAGGGCCTTTGCTGTGGATTAGGCTTTGGCTAAAGGGAATGCCATGACTAGTTTGATCTTCTAGACTTAAAACTTCCTCGATATCAGCAATAAGGGTATTTCACTTTCTTAGTATTTGTATGTTCACTGGTGTAGCACATTTAATTTCTGCTGGTAACGTTTCTTTTGCATTCACAATTGGCTGACTTAGGGTAACTGGCTTAAGAGGCCTAGCTTTCAGCTTTTCTTGGCTTTCCACATGCTTTTCTCATGAAGCTTAATCATTTCTAGCTTTTGTGTGCAATTCTTTCTTTCACTTGAACACAGAGGTGATTGTAAGGTTATTCATGGGCCTGATTTCAATATTGTTCTGTCTCAGGGAATAGGGAGGCCAGAGTTAGGGCAGTGGCTAGTTGGTAGAACAGTCAAACCACAAACGACATTTATCAGTTAAATTTGCTGTCTTACATGGGTGCAGTTTGTGGTGCCTCCAAACAACTATAATAACATGAAAGATTACTGACCACAGATCACCACAGTAAGTATCATAAAAATGAAAAAGGTTGAAATGTTGCCAGGATTACCAAAATGTGACACAGAGACATGAAGTGAGCATATATTGTTGGAAAAATAGCACTGGTAGACTCTTGATCCAGGACTGACACAAACCTTCAATTTGTGAAAACACAGTATCTGTGAAGCATAATAAAGTGAAGAGCAATAAGAAGAGATATGCCAGTATTTAAAAGGAAAAACATTCTAGGCAATAAGCAAAGGCTTGATCTTGTCTTGAATCTTACAGAAAGGATATTGTACTTGATTTTGTTTCCCTTTGTCCTATTGTTGCTATAGTTATCATTATCATCGTACTTGTTGACTGGTATCATGAACTGTTAATTTCCTATACTTCTCTTTTAACTCTCATAACAACCCTATGAGCTGGGTGGCACTGCAACCATAGATGTGGAAATGAGGTTTGCAAAAGGTTAAGTAATCTGTGTCAGATAATCTGGCTAGTGGGTTTCCCAGGTGGGTGAAGAATCCACCTGCCAGTGCAAGGGGTGAAGGAGATGTGGGTTTGATCCCTGGGTTGGGAAGGTCCCCTGGAGTAGGAAATGGCATCACACTCCAGTATTCTAGCCTGGAAAATTCCATGGACAAAGGAGCCTGGTGAGCTACAGTCCAAAGAACTGAACATGACTGAGTGACTGAGCATGCACGTGCCCACACACACGCACACACACAACCAGTCTGGCTAGTAAGGAAGTAGAGACCAGATTTGAACATAGTTTTCTTTCTTTAGAGTAAGGGCTATCCAAAAGATTTGTCTAAGTTGTTTTTTTCTTTTCTTTTTTTTTTTCCAGTTATAGATATACATGTATCTATTCTTTTTCAAATTCTTTTCCCATTTAGGTTATTACAGAATATGGAGCAGCATTCCCTGTGCTGTATAGTAGGTCCTTGTTGGTTATCTGTTTTAAATATAGCAATGTGTACATGTCCAAAAGACTTATCTAAGTTGTTTTAAATATAGCAGTGTGTACATGTCCAAAAGACTTAATCTAAGTTGTTTTAAATATAGCAGTGTGTACATGTCCAAAAGACTTATCTAAGTTGTTTTAAATATAGCAGTGTGTACATGTCCAAAAGACTTATCTAAGTTGTTTGTTTTTTAATCCTAGTGCTCTACAACAAAAGCTTAGGAACTGATTGTGTGAGAATGCAAGAAAAGAAAATTCTTTTCTTCATTTAAGAAAAGAAAGTCAGGGCTGCTTGGGTTTGTTTTGTCAGGAATCCCAGTGACTAGTGATATTTTCCCTCTTACTACTGGAAATCTCCACTGCTGGTAGGAACATCTTGATGCAATCACACATTTTGAGATACAGGTAGAAACTCCTACGTAGGAAAGGGTATGGCGAAATGTAATGGTTCTACATTGTTGGTGGGAATATAAATGGGTGCTGGCCTTATGGAAACCATTATGGAGGTTCCTTAAAAAGTGAAAAATACAATTACTATATGGTCTAGCACCCCCACTCCTGGGCAGCTATTTGGAGAAAACTCTAATTTGAAAAGGTACATGCACGCCAGTGTTTACAATAGCACTATTTACAATAGCCAAGACATGGAAGCAACTTAAGTGCCCATCAAAAGATGACTGGATAAAGAGTGAAATAATAACATTTGGAGCGACATGGATGGACCTAGAGATTATCATATTAAATGAAGTCAGTCAGAAGGAGAATATGATGTCACTTATATGTGGACTCTAAAATATGATACAAATGAACTTATGTACAAAACAGAAAGAGGTCCACAGACGTAGAAAACAAACTTATGATTACCAAAGGGGAGGGCAGGAAGGGATAAATTAGGAGTTTGGAATTAGCAGATATACACTACTATATATAAAATAGATAAATAACAAGGTCCTATTATATAGCACAGTATTCTATTAATATAAAAAAAACAGAATGAATATATTCTGTTACATGTATATGGAAAATAATATTAAAAAAAATATACAACTGGATCATTTTGCTGTATACCAGAAACTAATACAACATTGTAAATCAACTATAATTAAATAAAAAAAACCTCCTAAATTAAATATTCTCTGCTATTTCTTACTTCAGGAAACTTTGTTATTTTCTGTTGGTTGTAATTTTGATGTAGGCTCTGGGAATCTAGGATTTAAAGTATTAAAAACATGACAAGAAAATATGGACTTTCTGGTTACATCAAGTTCCCAAAGTTTATGACTTTTAATTTAGATTTCATACATATAACTTCTTTGGTTTAAAAGGACTGCTTATTCTGTCTGAAGCAAACTGCCATTCCCACAGTGGGTAAAAACAAGATGTAAAATTTCTAAGAAATAATATGGTTTTACTAATTTTTCTAAAATTGCAACATCCAAATGAAGTTTCTTTCATTTCTTATATAATATTTTCATTTTGAAGTTAGAGCATTGTTTTTCTTCTGAAAAGTTGTTTTAGAAAACTCAAGAAGTAAAATTTTTTTCTTTTTATAAAGAAATCTAATTGAAGTACAAACAACTATGGGATTTTATAGTGTTGTAGGAACAGTTTCCCAATTAAAGAAAGTTTTTCTTTATGAATAATGTTATTCGTATTCATAAGTATTGTTTATATTTATAAATGAACTGTAAAGAAAAAAGTTTTTGATGTTCTGATTAGCATTATTTCATTATGGATACTGTCCAACTTTATTTCTAAGGCTTAAATTACCTACTTGCTGCTGCTGCTAAGTCGCTTCAGTCGTGTCCTACTCTGTGCAACCCCACAGACGGCAGTCCACCAGGCTCCCCCGTCCCTGGGATTCTCAGAGCAAGAACACTGGAGTGGGTTGCCATTTCCTTCTGCAATGAGTGAAAGTGAAAAGTGAAAGTGAAGTCGCTCAGTTGCGTCCTACTCTTAGCGACCCCATGGACTGCTTGGCCCAACACAAAAGGTTTCTTACTATGCTTACTCATCCAGAGTGTGTTTTCTTTGAAAGAGAGGTATACATTGTTAACATAATGTACATTTGGTGGGAAACATCTTAGTTAAGTATGTTTTCAAATTCTTTTAATCTTTTAAACTTAAAAGTATAGACATACTATTTTCCAGCCACTGTTCTGGGGTTGGGCATATACAAAAATGAATGAAATATGGTTCTTGTAATTGAGAAACTTACAGTTAATTGAATGAAAGATTCATTTGTATAGGCAGATACCTATAATAAGGTTTTAAGGGCTATCCCTGAAGTTTACCTGAATTGTTAAGGGAGCACAGATTGGGAGATGATTAAGTTAGCCTTGTGCAGAAGAGCAAAGGTAAAAGAAACTATTGTTTCTTTTATAAAATCAAACAAGGTCTTCCAGGTGTTGACTGATGATTCTAATATTTTACTGCTTGGAATTTGACATGCTTGCTTTGGGGATGTTCCTTTCCCCTGCATAAATCTGTAGTTTACAAGGCATTACCTTTAGGTTCTAACAATTAACATTAGAAAAGTTGGTGGATGATTGATTCTGTAAGGGAAAGATGAATGCAGGTGTCAAAATTTGAGTCTCTAGAGATTATTCTGTCCCTAACTGTGGAGCACCAGCATGTAATTTGGTAATTTCCTCAAGGAAACTTCAGGTTCTGTTTTAAGGCTTCACAGAGAAGTCATCATCAACTGAGCTGGGTTTGGAAAGATAAATAAAACTTTTCCATGTAGGGAAAAGGCATTCTGGGAAGAGGGAAAGTCTGAGGATAGATGACTCAGAGAGAGTTAGAAGTTCAGAATAACTCAAGATTTTCTGGAGTAGGGGATTGGGTGAATTGTGACACTGTTTACTAAGGAAGGTAATATAGAAGTAGACTTTGGGTCTAAGATGGAAAAAGGGCTCTGTATTGGGTATATTAATTTGGAAAGTCTTTGGAAATTTCATTAGTTTATTAAAAAAAATTCTTTCCATTAAAATGTATTAATATCCTTACTTGCCCAGGTATCAAAAACACAGACTTGAGAACTAATCTCTTCTTAAAATGCTTTTATACTCTTGGAAAGAGAGACAATCAGATAATTATAAAAATGCTTAAAAGCGCTATAATTGGGCATCTTTGGTGGTCCAGTGGCAAAGACTCTGAGTTCCCAGTGTAGGGTCTCAGGTTTGATCCCTGCTTGGGGAACTAGATCCCATCTACTGGGGAACTAGATCCATATAACTCTTGGGAACCAAGAGTTCCCAAGCCACAGCTAAAGATCTTGCATGCTTCAACTAAAAGGATCCCACATGCCATAAATAAGACCTGATGCAGCTAAATAAATTAATATTAAAAAACGCTCTATGACAGTAAGAGTGTCAGGTTTTGATGAGGAACTTGGGGACATTTGTTTATCTAATGGAGACTGAAGATGGGAATGAGGAGGAGAGGTGAGGAGTGATGTGAAAGAATTCCTGGGAGATTGCCTCACGCAATTCAAGTGTTTTTTTTGAAGTATAGTTAAATGGTGGGAAGGGGAAAGAGGGAAACATTTCAGTCAAAAATTTTGCTTATATGATGCCTTGGGAACTATGGATGGAGGTTCATAACACTGTAAAGGAGGCAGTGACCAAAACCACCCCAAAGAAAAAGAAATGCAAGAAGGCAAAGTGGTTGTCTGAGGAGACCTTAAAAATAGCTGAGAAAAGAAGAGAAGCCAAAGACAAAGGAGACAAGGAAAGATACACTCAACTGAATGCAGAGTTCCAGAGAATAGCAAGGAGATATAAGAAAACCTTAAGTGAACAATGCAGAGACATTGAGGAAAACAGTAGAATGAGAAAAACTGGAGATCTCTTCAAGAAAATTGGAGATACCAAGGGAACAAAGATGGGCACAATAAAGGACAGAAATCACAGGAAATCTAACAAGCAGAAGATACTAAGAAGAGGTAGCAAGAATACACAGAAGAAATATATGAAAAAGGTCTTAATGACCTGGATAACCATGATGGTGTAGTCACTGTAACACTCGTCTAGAGCCAGAATGCAAAGTCAAGTGGGTGTTAGGAAGCATTACTATGAACAAAACTGGTGGAGGTGATGGAATTCCAGTGAATTATTTCAAATCCTAAAAGGTGATACTGTTAAAGCACTGCACTCAGTATGTCATCAAATTTGTAAAAATCAACAGTGGCCACAGGACTGGAAAAACTCAGTTTTCATTCCAATTCCAAAGAAAGACAATGCCAAAGAATGTTTAAACTACCATGCAATTGTACTTATTTACATGCTAGCAAGGTAAAATCCTTCAAGCTAGGCTTCAACAGTATGTGAACCAAGAACTTCCAGATGTACGAACTGGATTTAGAAATGGCAGAGAAACAGAGACCAAATTGCCAAAATCATTGGATTATAGAAAAAGGAAAGGAATTAAAAAAAAAAAAATCTACTTCTGCTTCATTGACTACGTGAAAGCCTTTGACTGTGTGGATCACAACAGACTGGGAAATTCATAAAAAGATGGGAATACCAGACCACCTTACCTGTCTCCTGAGAAACCTGTATGCAGGTCAAGAGGCAACAGTTAGAACCTTACATGGAACAGGGGACTGGTTCAAAATTGAGAAAGAAGTAGTACATCAGGGCCGTATATTGTCACTCTGCTTATTTAACTTATATTCAGAGTACATGATGCAAAAGGCCAGACTGGGTGAATCACAAGCTGGAATCAAGATTGTCAGGAGAAATATCAACAGCCTCAGATATGCAGATGATACCACTCTAATGGTAGAAAGTGAAGAGGAACTAAAGATCCTCTTGATGAAGGTGAAAGAGGAGAGTAAAAAAAGCTGGTCTACAATGCAACATTCAAAAAACTAAGAGCATGGCATCTGGGTCACAAAGAATCGGACACGACTGAGTGACTGAACTGAAGTGTTGTGCTAGAGAAGACTCTTGAGAGTCCCTTGGGCAGCAAGGAGATCAAACCAGTCAATCCTAAGGAAAATCAATCCTGAATGTTCATTGAAAGGACTCATGCTGAAGCTGAAGCTCCAATACTTTGGCCACTTGATGCAAAGAGCTGACTCACTGTAGAGGACCTTGATCTGGGAAAGATTGAAGGCAGGAAGAGAAGGTGGTGACAGAGGATAAGATGGTTGGATGGCATCACTGACTCTATGGACATGAGTTTGAGCAAACTCTTGGAGATAGTGAAGGACAGGGAAGCCTGGTGTGCTGCAGTCAGTGGGATTGCAAAGAGTTGGACGTGACTTAACAACTGAACAAGAACAACATGATGTCTTGGAGTGTGAGGAAGTAACTTGTGCACAGAGTACTGCTTGTGATTGAGTGTCACTTGCAGGAACAATATAAGTAGGGATTGGTAGGGTCCTATATGCCATGTGTGTGTTGATTTTTATGTTGAAGACAGTCTTGTTGGTAGTCAGGGAAGCTTATTATAAAGGATTTTAAGTAGGGGAATGGCTTGATGAGATTTGATGCTGAACAACCAGTTAGAATCATGTTCTAGAATCTCAGAAATGCAGTTGAGGGTAGAGTATAAATTTAACTAAGGGACATAATAATGAGTAAAAAGTACATCTTGCTTGGTTGTGAGGCAGGTAAATAAATATGACATACTGCATTCTGAATGTTGTAGTATGAAGTGGTATGGATTGCATATAGAAGAGGAGCAAGTCATTTAGGACTGCACATTTAAGAGTCATAGGTCTATGGGTGGTATTTGCACCTAGAATATTCATGTGATTTTCTAAGAAAATAATTTAAAACAGAGATGAAAGACCTGAAGGTAGACTTCTAGACAAAAGCAGCCTTCATAGGATAATGGTTAAAGAACAATCATCTAAATCTATGATGTTAGCACTGTGGGTTATAACTGATTATTAGGTTGCAAAATCAATAATGACTTAGCGACTAAACCACCACCATCAAAATCAATAATAGTGAATAGGAAATTAATATAATTGATTATTAAATCATATAAATTATATGATTTATAAAATATAAATATAAATCATTATAGACAGGATTTTAAAAACATGGATTAGGAGAGAATAGAAATTACAATATTAGGGTTTGTGGTAAAGGTGATTATTGTTTTGTGATGTTTTGTTCAGATATGTGCATTTGTACTTTGGATACAGTAAAAATGTCTTTATTATGAGTTGTTATCACAAACTTTTGAAAAACAACAAAAGAGACTAAGGAAGAACTGTTGGAAATAATTAAATCACTTTTGTTCTTCACTTCTCTGATGGCAAGGAAAAGAAATGGACCCAGTGAAAGTGCAGTGGGAAGTAGATTTTTCTTTTCATTGTACAGTTGCTTTCCCCCAAGCCACCTTTACCACATCAGTTACGTAAGGAGGAAAAATACAAAGAAATAAGGGGAAAGGGCTTGCAAGGTAATGAACTGAAGGATATAGAAGGAGAGGAAGAAAGAGAAAGTATGAATGAGAAATATGGATGAGAGAATAAACCACATACGGAAGCCTGGCTTTTCGCCTAACCTGACTGAGTGACTCCAGAAGCTCTGTTCCCGAGCACCACAGCCCAGCAATGCCCCTTGGATTTGTCCTGCCGCTGCAGCTGTTTCTTATTAGGGATAAAGCTGGATGAAGAACCTGGGGTAAGGGTACAAAACTACCTCTAATTAAAATTGTGATTTAGTTATATCACTAATAAAAGTTATTGAGAGCTTAACTAGGGGTCAAGAGCTATTCTAAGCACTTTAAATGCATGATCTCACCAAGTAAGTAAATATTGGTTAAGCCCTTAGAACAATGTCTGGCACATGGTAAGCACTTGCTGAGTATTGGATATTATTATTATTTAATTACTAATTAGAGAAAAGTTACTAAATATCATCATTTTACTAGTAAGGAAATTGAAGTATAACAAAGTTAAGTAACTTTCTCAAAATCTTATAGCTGGAAAGAAATAGAATCATTCACTTTTGAGTTGGAGGTGAGAGACTGATAGTATAGGTGCATAGCTACCCACTCGGGTATTCGTGCCTGGAAAATCCCACGGACAGAGGAGTCTGGTGGACTACAGTCCATGGGGTTACAAAAGAGACATGACTTGGCCACTAAACAGCAGTGAAGGCTTATATGGTGATTGGTGCTTGAAGGATGATGATAGAAGAGAGACTAGACAAAATGGGTCTTAAGTGAAAGACATTATGAAAAAAAAAATCCCTTTAGCTTGGTGACTGATTGGACACGAAGTAAAAAGGTAAGTAAGATTTAAAGTTGGTTGTCTGGGGAAGTAGTGAGTAGGATGTAAGAAAAGGGAGAAAACTTTTATGCTAGGAAATGATGACAAATTCCATTTAATAGTACTGAATTTTATGTCAGATAGTCAAGTGAGGATTAACAGGGAATTCAAAACTAAAGTTAGAGAGGTTTAGGCATTATCACATAAAGGAGTTGCAGAAGCTATAAGAGTGTTTGAGATCCCCAAGGATAACCAATAAGTTTTTGGTCACAAAAAATCTGGGGAGTCAAAAATAAAGTCATTATAATAGCATCCACACAACATTTCTATGCCTTTGTCCACACCTGCTTTTTAGAAAACCTACAAGTAATTCCAGGAATCTTTAAAAAATAGTATGTCACTACTAGGGCTTGCCTGGTAGCTCAGTCTGCAAAGAATCCTCCTGCAATGCAAGAGTTTGATGCCTGTGTTGAGAAGATCCCCTGGAGAAGGAAATGGCAACCCATTCCAATATTCTTGTCTGGGAAATCCCATAGATAGAGACTGGCAGGTTATAGTCCACATGGGTCACAAGAGCCAGACACGACTGAGTGATTAAAACATCACCATGGCACTACTGCTCCAGGGATAGCCTGTTGTTGGGCATGTACTGTTTTCCTCGCTGCTGCCCTGGTTTCTGTGGCTGTCTGTTCTTGCTGCCAACCCACCATCTGCGAATGGGGGGAGCCTCCGTTGTGGTTTAGTACCTTCCCCACCACCACAGCAATTGCTCTTTTAGACCAATGACGTTCTCAGAGACCCTGGAGAGTCAGTGTGAAAAAGCTCTCCTACTTTTTCTTATTCTACTATCAAGTTTCAGACTTGATATCCATTGACTTTTTCAGCAGTTCTGTCCAGGTGATAGATGTATTGGCTTTATGGTTCCTTAATCAGTTTCTTATGCCTAGATGATTCCTGACCGTCAGATGAACTCTTACAGAAAATGTTTCTCTGTGTCTGCCCCATTGGTCCTTAGGCATATCTAGACTTGTCTAAATCCAAGGTGAAGGCTGCTTACTAGGCTTAAACTGAAAGCCAGGACCCTTCCTGCAAGCTCTCTGTAGAAAAGAGAGATCAAAGTGGGAAATTCCCATATTTTCCAAGATTATTTCATCACTTGCTACTCTGGTCTCTTTACTGTTTCTATGGTATTTTCCTGGTTGATGTGAGATTATTTCTTCTTCTCTCCAAATGGAGCAATCACATGTACTTACTATGGAATTAGGTCCTATCTGAATATTCTATAGGGAGGCTTGATTTCACTTTTTTCTTTTATTTCTTAAAATTTTCCATGCCTCTTTAAGGGAGTTTAGTAAAGAGTTGACTGTCTAGCACATTTTCCTTTGAAATGAGTATTGGTAATTTTTTTTTTTCTGGTTACCTGTGAAGAATCCCGATGAGCCTTTTTGAAAACTCATCATTTGCAGTTATTTTAGAACAGCAATTTATTGAAAGCTACTATATTAGAAATGTTTTATTGCACTGCACTACAGCTATGAAGTGCAAGGAACCATGAAGATTGAAAATTACAAATGACAGATGTGTCTCTTTCTTCTTATTTTTTAGCCCTCTTTGAATCCTGGAGGGAGCCAGTCATCTGATGTGGTGCTTTTGAACCATTGGAAAGTGAGGAATTTTGAAGTACAACGTGGTGACATTGTGTCATTAGTGTAAGTAAATCAGAAACATACTATATTCCTATATAAGACAATTTAGAATTATCTTATTTAGCTAGTAATTCCCTGTTTATACCATATTGTCAATTACTAAATTAATAGGTTCATGTAAAATGTAATACATTTTTCAAAATCTATTTTGAAATGTAACAATACTATGAAAGAAGATTTTTTTCTATGATACTTAAAATTTATCACTTGATTGACATACTTGGTTTTGGCAAAATGTTTTTGATGAAATATTGATTAGAAATTATTATATTGATGATCTAGAGTACATGTATCTGGTATTTTGAGTTATTTTGAAATACTGCATTTTGGAAGCAACTTGTATGTTACTCTCATGCTTTATTACCTGTGTAGCTACAAAATATTTCTAGACCATTGTAAGTGTGACATGAAATTCAGTGGCATTTATATATACGTATCAGTGATTTAACTGAAAAAAGGAAGTTTGGAAGATGGTAGACTGGAGGCTTTTGTTTGGGACCAAAAGGTGGCACTGTTTCTCTGTTAAAGTATTACGACTGGTCAGGAACAAGAATTTCATTCTAATCTTAGTGTAGAGAAGGAATGTCAAAATGTACATGACTGCACAATGATATTCCTATGTTTGAATGATTTAGATTTGAGATTTGTTTGTTTATTTTAAAAGTAAATTTACACTGAGAAGACTGCAACAGAACTTGCCTAATTTCTACTCTTTTCAGCTACTTATACAAATGTTTTAACATGATTCCCTGTTATGCCAGTTAGTGCATTAGGGAAGCAATTAATGTAGTAGTTACTGTTATTTGTTTTAATGATAGTAAAATCCTACTGTTTGGTGAAGACTTGGAACTTATAAGTATGATTCTTGAATTAGAATAATTGTTTATTGTTGGGTGATAATTTATAATTGGTAAAAGTAAAACGTTATCTACTTGCTCTTACTTATCTTTGGTTACTGCTTTGTGGAAATAGATATTTTCTAAATGTGTCTCAGTCAAGCCTGTTCTACTAAGATTTATTTGAAAACATATTAACTAAACCTGGTCAGTAACTAATGAAATAAATTTGAGTGGAGTTTTGTATGGCAGACATCCAAGGATGGGGATTAATGCTTCTCATATTCTTGAGTGCTTTCTTTAATATTAACCTACTCTTCAGAGTATCCTTTTACTTTGTCATTCAGGGAACTGCTTCTGCAACCTCCTTAACAACCTTCCCATGCTGGGTTAGCCTGTCGTGTGCTCATTATTCTTTCGCTTTTGGTTTGACAAGGTTACATCCTCACTTAGCCCGTGATGGAGAGGATACCCACCCAAGTGAAAGAGGTCACCTTATAAGCAGACGATTGTGCGGTGTATTTTTTCTGTGAGAAACATGCTGACTATCTTTAACCAAATGAATTTGAATAGGTAATTGGGGAGGAAAAAAGGCTCCTTAAAATCCAAGTTTGCATGGATCCAAAACGGTACCCTAGCATATCCTAGACTATATTAAAAAAGAAGAGAACGTTATCCTTTTATGTAAATATTAAAATGATTGATATTTATTATATAAATTAATTTCAAAAACAGTATATTCAAATTGAGGTTGATATACTAAATGATAGCTACCTCAGTTGAACTGCATTTTAAATGAGTTAACTATGTGATATATCTCTGTCAGGTACAAATAACACAAATTTTCTTTCATAATGCTTGTTGTTAGTAGGAGCTATTTACATATAAAAATGCTTAGTGATTGGTATCATATTATTTAACAACAAATAATCATCAAGCAGTAACTGTTGCTTTCTTTTGGTGAACAACCAGGCTTATACTTGTTTAGTATGATGCAATACTAATAAAAGACACTGTTTAAAGTATCTTTTTAGTTTCATGAGCAAAAATGCTTTCTGGACACATGTCCTTACATTAGAATATCCTGTCAATATAAGAAATGTGTGACTAATACAGAAACACATGACTAAATTTTGAATTTATGGCTAAATATAAAATACAAAGATAACAAATTGTTGTTAATTATGCATTTTATTGATACATAAGTAATCTTTGGTAACAAAGTAGTGTGACAGCTTATATTTTAAATCATTCCTGGACAGAATTTTATGTATTCAGAGTATGTGGAAATGCAGCACTTCTACTATAATATTACATATGCCTTTCTGGAAAACTTTGTGGTTTGCAAATTCATTCTTAAATTACTAGGGCTTATGCATCTTCATAACCAGAACACCAATGAAAATAACAATAATTCCAATAGCACTGTTTAAAAGACATCTGAAGTTTCTAATAAATAAACACTGCAGTAAATGTTGGATTTACTTAAAACAATAAAGGTGAAGATAGCTTGATGGAAGAAGATATAAGGAAGGTTTGAGGCTATCTATGTTTTCAAGGGCCAGTGTTATTATTATCAGAATTTGCAAGAAGAGAAAAGATTGCAGGCTTTGTACAAAATGTACTGATCCCAGAGATGGATGTTCAGTTCATTGTTTTGTGTTGTTTTATTTGTTGTAAGTTTTTTTTTTTAAACAAAGATCCGGGTTAAACTTGCAATAAGTTTCCTAGGAAAAAAGTTGAATGTATAATACTGATTCCTTCTTAGCTTGCTGCCTTTAGTGTACTCAGCCTTCAACTGCTATTAATGAGACATTGATGGTTTTGGGAGAAAATCAGATGTGAACCAGTGAAGCTTCTGCTTTATACCGACTTCTTTCTCCATTCTTTCTCACCAGCTGCCTATGAACTAATTCATGTTACAGTAAGACAGTATGTAGCAAAGCAGACTGTCCCATCTATTTCATTCAGTTTATTGACCAACACTATTCCCTAATGCAAGGAAGGTCTGGGTGGGGGAAAGGTACATATTGGAATATGCTTCTTTGCATCCCTTCCTTCTCTTTTCCTGTCACTTTCTTTCTGTAAAAGACCGTAGCAGTGCAGCAACTGTTTAAGCACGTTATTCAGTAATGTTAAATAGAAGGGTGTTTTGTTTAATAACATCACACAAAACATTATTTGCTGTCATTGAGTCCTCAGTGTTACTGAGTGTATGCAGGAGACATCATACTCTCTTGGTGGATTTGCAGACTAATAGTGGTGATTAAGGTGGATTTTCTATACCTCGGAATTGACTTTTCATTAACCTGTGTGATGGCCTTACTGCCATAGACTTAACATAAGTAGCACTATTTTATAATGATATATCAATTAACAGAACCATTGGGACAGAGTTTCCTTCATAATAAAGTTTCAAATAATCACATTTAAGAGTGTTTTAACTTTTCATTTTGAGATATTATCGACTTAAAGGTTGTAAAAATAGTACAGGGAGTTCTCACATATCCTCATTTATTTTTTAAAATTTTATTAGTATAAAATTGACAAAATTGTAAGATATTTAAAGTGTATACCGGGATGAATTGATATATGTACACATTGTGAAAGAATTTCCCTCATCAAGTTAATTAACTCGCCCATCGCCTATTTACATTTTGTGTGTGGGAGGCAGGGAGGGGGTTGGGCATAAGCTAGAGAGAGAACATTTAAGTTCTACTCTTGGCGAATTTCAGTTATATAACACAGCTTATTAACTGTCATCACCATGTTATACATTAGCTTCTCAAACCTTATTCTTCTTATACCCTCCAAATATTAACATCATACACAACCATCGCATAATTATGGAGACTGGGAAATTGACACTGATACAATACTGTTAACTAATCTACAGACCTTATTTAAATTTCATTAGTGTTCCCACTAATGTCCTCTTTCTAGACCAAACTCCTACCCAGGATCCTATATTTTGTTTTTATTTTTCTTGTCTCTCTAGTCTCTTCTAATCTGTGACAGTTCCTTGGTCACTCTTCATCTTTTTTAAGCTTGACAGTTTTGAAGGGTCCTGGCCAGATATTTTGGAGAATGATCCCTTTGAATGTTTGAGGGTCAGTCTGTCTCCAGTGAGGATGTGGTGCTGTTGATGGCAGTTGTTGGGGAGGCTGCAGCAGTGGTAACAGTTGGGAAGGTGGATAAGACTAGGTCAGAGGAGATGGAAATTGTCAGGCATGGAGCTTTTCAGGTTCTTGGAACCACATATTTGTGTCCTGACTAAGAGATCCCATGGCTTCTATAAGTCCACATAGACAATTCTTTAGATGCTAGGAAGCAAGGAGGGAGGCCTGTGCAGGTGGGGAAGGCTACAATTTGTAGTAGGGTTGAAGGGAAGGAACTAAGGCTAGGTGACAGATTATACTACACTGAGCCAGCATTCACTTCTACAGTAGAAGGCAAGGGTGAGTGAATTCTCCTTTAATGAATACTCCTGTATGTCAGGCATTACACTAAGTGCTTTGGGTTGTCATTTTATTTCTCATAACAGTAACAGGAAATAGTTATTATTATTTTTGTGGGTAGTGGACATTATTTATTTATTTTTTAATGTACTTTTTATTTAGGTAACTTTGGTTTAGAACATTATATATATATATATATTTTTTTTGATGTGTTCATTTACTTTAATAACACTACATTTACCATGTTATCACCATGGAATGTAAATTCAGGTTAGACGAGAATTCACAAGTACAACAAAGCATTCTGTGATATACCAAAGTTTGTATAATGTCTGACCAAACCAGCTTGCTCATCAATGACTTCCACTATAGGGATTTTATTTAGTTGATGATACTTTTGGAGAAAACAAACATACCGCACACATTTAAAAAGTGTTTTTCATTTACCTTTGCATTAGCACTTAAAATACATGTTTCAAAATAATTTAAAATTATTCTAATATAACAGCAGCAAAATATAATTCTGCAATTACTAAAGAGCTAAAAGGGACCCACAAGTTCATGTTTATAACTATGATTCTAAATAAATACTACTTGAAAGTGGCTCTGTTACCAGCTTTTTAGTGTTGGTTTAAAAACACACACAGACTTCCAGGGAGGTTTGTAATGTTGTATTCCATGCACTGTTCTGAAAGGGTTCCTCAAGAGCCAACCAGCCCTTAAAACAGTACTCAGTCCACAAGGCCGTCAGAAAGTTAAATTAACTGGGGTAAATAGGATTCCTACTTTACATCAAAAGCATATGATATTCTGCAGCAACTGGGAGCATTTTCAGGATTGGCATGTTGTCTTCTTTAGAACTAATTTCAACAGAAGAGTTTAAGAAGGTGGACAGGTACCACTATCAAGTGTATTTAAAAGTGACATGTTTCTTTTGTGCTGGTCTGACTCCCCTGAATGACCTAGCTAGTGAACTAGTCACCAGTAACTTGGTCACCAGGCAAATCAAGCCTGCAAGAAAGGAGGCCAATTTTCAAATTACCATGTTCTTGTCTGACCCAAACAATTTATTTTCAGCATAAACATATAACCTCAATATGAGATGTCTAACTAAAGCAAGCACCACCAAGACGACCAAGACAGCATCTCCTCTTCTAAGGTTTAGGTTTCCCCCAGAATTCTTGATACAGGGAATAGCCCATACCAAGAGTCATTGCTCCCTCAACAAAGCCTTGGGCTGCCACATGCATGTGGATCAGGTGAACAGACATTTTAGTATGTCCCCTGCTCTTCAATCTATATAATCCATATGCAACAATTGCTGCAAAACCTGCCATTCCAATGGGGACAAATGGTGCCTCTCTAGCTTTTCGGATAAGTTTAGATCCCTGATCTTCATCATATGAAGAAAGAGAAATATCTGTGTCGCTTGACATAGTGATTGAAGAATCTTCAGACAACTTCAAGACGTTTCAGGTTCCTACCGGATTCTCCATTATATGTTTCATATGTAAACATTATATTTCTACTTCTGTATACACTAAATCTTGCAGACATAGTTAAAGTGATAAAACTAAGATTTAGCAAGTAAATGGCAGAGCCAGAATTTGAATACAGGTCCATTTGAACCTGTATTTTAATACAGGTCCAATTAAACCTGTATTGCTTGATATAGTACACATATGTGGCTATCGAGCAGTTAAATGTGGCTTTTGTTGTTATTCATTTGCCCAGTAGTGTCCCACTCTGCGACCCCATGGACTGCGACACACCAGGCCTCTCTCTCCCTCACCATCTCCCAAAGTTTGCCCAAGTTCATGTCTGACACCCTCTTCTCCTTCTGTCCTCAATCTTTCCCAGCATCAGGAACTTTTCCAATGGGTCAGCATTAGATGACCAAAATACTGGAGTTTCAGTTTCAGCATCAGACCTTCCAATAAATATTCAGGGTTGATTTCCCTTAAGATTGATGGTTTGATCTTCTTGCAGTCCAAGGGACTCTCAGGAGTCTTCTCCAGCACCACAGTTCAAAGGCATCAATTCTTGGGCACTCTGGCTTCTTTACTACTGGTACTGTGTGCTTGTTATGTAACGTGGCTACTGCTGCTTGTTAAAATGATAGTATTTTGTATACCAAGTGCTTGTGTGCTCAGTCATGTCCAAGTCTTTGCAACCCCATGGACTGCAGCCCCCAGGCTCCTCTGTCCATGGATTTTTCCAGGCAAGAATATTGGTTGTCATTCTTCTCCAGGGGATATTTCCAACTCAGAGTTTGAACCAGAGTCTCTTGTATCACCTGCATTGGCAGGTGGGTTCTTTAGCACTGAACCACTGGGAAAGACATATTTTGGATATATTCAGTCAAATAAAATATTTTATTAAAATTAATTTCACCTGTTTCTTTTTCCTTTTTTTAAATGTAGCTAGTAGAAAATTTGAAATCACCTATGTTACACACATTACATTTTAAGTGGACAAATGCTCTGTCTAAATCTTCTTCCATTGTACCTGCTGCTTTCCTGGAGTGTGTCTAAGGTGTCTCATCTAAGGGTGAACTAAGATGAGATCCTAAAGTCTGAAGTGGAGAAATACTAATGTAGTTTCTATGAAATACAGTACACTCCCAAAGAGAGGTAAACACTGTGTTGGTGAGTGTTGGGATGATCAGGTTCAGAGACAAAGGAAAAAAGACATGTAATTTACAAAGAGAGAAAAGTACCCATTATAGTTTATTATTTTTTTTTTCTTGTCGGACTGAAGTCTCTTTATTTTTTTAAAAAAATATTTATTTATTGAAGTATAGTTGATTTACAACATTAGTTTCCAGTATACCACAATGATCAGTTATATATATATATTTTTCAGATTATTTTCCACTATAGGCTATTATAAGATACTGAATATAGTTCCTTGTGCTATACAGTACATTTATTTTTGCTTATCTATTTTATATATAGCGGTTTGTGTCTGTTGATCCTAAGTTCCTCTAGGTCCATTTACGTTGCTGCAAATGGCAATATTTCATGCTTTTTTATGGTTAAGTAAAATTCCATTGTATGTATATACCACACATTTTATATTAATATATATCTCACCAGTCATCTTTTGATGGGCATTTCGATTGCTTCCATGTCTTGGTTATTGTAAATAGTACTGCTGTGAACTTTGGGATGCATGTGTCTTTTTGAATTAGAATTTTTATCTTTTCTGGATGTATGTCCAGGAGTGGGATTGCTGTCTTATCAGTTCAGTTCAGTCACTCAGTTGTGTCCGACTCTTTGCGACCCCATGAATTGCAGCACGCCATGTCTCCCTGTCCATCACCAACTCCTGGAGTTTACGCAAACCCATGTCCATGGAGTTGGTGATGCCATCCAACCATTTCATCCTCTGTCGTCCCCTTCTCTTCCTGCCCTCAATCTTTCCCAGCATCAGGGTCTTTTCCAATGAGTCAACTGTTTGCATGAGGTGGCCAAGGTATTGGAGTTTCAGCTTCAGCATCAGTACTTCCAATGAGCACCCAGGACTGATCTCCTTTAGAATGGACTGGTTGGATCTCCTTGCAGTCCAAGGGACTCTCAAGAGTCTTCTCCAACACCACAGTTCAAAAGCATCAATTCTTCGGCGCTCAGCTTTCTTCACAGTCCAACTCTCGCATCCGTACATGACCACTGGAAAAACCATAGCCTTGACTAGATGGACATTTGTTGGCAAAGTAAAGTCTCTGCTTTTCAATATGGTATCTAGGTTGGTCATAACTTTCCTTCCAAAGAGTAAGCGTCTTTTAATTTCATGGCTGCAGTCACCATCTGCAGTGATTTTGGAGCCCAGAAAAAGAAAATCAGCCATCATTTCCACTGTTTCCCCATCTATCTGCCATGAAGTGATGGGACCAGATGCCATGATCTTCGTTGTATCATATGGTAGCTCTATTTTTAGTTTCTTAAGTAACCTCCATATTGTTTTCCATAGTGGGTTCATCAGTTTACATTCCCACCAACAGTATAGGAGGGTTCCCTTTTCTCCACACCCTCCCCAGCATTTATTGTTTGTAGAATTTTTGTTGATAGCCATTCTGATCAGTGTGATATAATATCCCATTGTATGTTTGATTTATATTTTACTAATAATTGGACTTCCCTGGTGGCTCAGATGGTAAAGCATCTGCCTACAATGTGGGAGACCCAAGTTCGATCCCTGGGTCAGGAGGGTCCCCTGGAGAAGGAAATAGCAACCCACTCCAGTACTCTTGCCTGGAAAATCCCATGGACAGAGGAGCCTGGTAGGCTACAGTCCATGGGGTTGCAAAGAGTTGGACATGACTGAGCGACTTCACTTTCACTTTCACTTCACTTTTCACTTATCACACTTTATTATATCAGTGTGATATAATATCCCATTGTAGGTTTGATTTATATTTTACTAATAATTATAATTGAGCATCTCTTTTACGTGCTTCACAACAATTTTAATATTTATTGATTGTTTATCATTTTCCAGTCCCAATACTGAATTCTATATTCATTTTTATTTAATCTTCATTAAAATAAACCCTAGTAAAGTAGGTATGTGTTTAGTCCCATTTATAGGTGAGAACACTGAGGTACAAAGAGGTCAAGTAACTTGTTTAAGATCATATAGCTGACTGGTAAATGGAAGAATGAAGGTTTGAAGGGCTTCCCATCAAATCCAGTGTTCTTGACTGTCAAACTGTAAAGCCTCTGTATATAGAGGTGATGGTTTAGTTGAGGATCCTTACTCATTCTTAGCAAAGAAGTCACACAAGCCCTTGCATCTCTACATCAATTGGATTATCCCATGAAATTTCTGATACACTTGTTCCTGAAATGTAGTCTCTTCATTAATAGCAATAATACTTTATTATAAATATAGAATCTGCATACAATTTTGACAGCTGGTTTGCAATATGCTAAGCTAATGGCCACTTTCTGTGATGGCTACATCTGTAGCAGTAAATATGCAAAGAGTTATGAAGATGTGAGCCAGGGAAATAGATGAAATAGAAAAGAGCCTTTGCGGAAAAAAAGAAAGGTGCTAGTTCCTTTGTGTCTTGAGTGCTTGTAAATCTTTAAAGGTCCCTTGACCCACCATTGGAAATTAACTGCAGTCTGCTAAAACACGAAATTCATGTTTTGTAACAAATGCCCAGGGCAATGATAATACTGAATAATGACTTATAATTGTATGAAAAGCCATTTAATCTGTTGAGCTGGGAGAATATAATCGTGAATACTTATCTAGTCTTTCCATTGTACTTATTCCTAATTTTTTTGGTTGAGAGCCTTTTTTTTTGTTTGTAGTTAATATTGTACATTTCAGAAACACAAATCTAGAAAGAACATGACTTTAAGAGAAAGGTTCTATAGATAGGAGGAAGTGCCTAGGCTTTTGTTCATTGTTTTTAATTAACTGGTATTCAAAATGCTGGAGAGTGAAGTCTTGGGCTGTAATTTATTTTGATGAGAGATTTAGATTTTGGCACTTTCAATTACCCATAATAATCTGTATCCATTACTAAGTGTATTTACAAATGATACTTAAAAAATGAGATAGTGTAAGTTTTGTTTGCTATTATTTGATCTAGATTAAATTGATTTTATAAATACTGTTTAGAGGCATGTAGATAGAAAGTTGGTAACCTTAAGGTGGTCCTTAAAAGCAATTTCCTTTCTTGAGCAGGATAAATTGCCTTCACAATTTTTATACATTTAATTATGCAATAAAACATTTTCTTAGTTCAGAGACAAATTATAGCTTAGAGATGTTTCAGTGATCATAAATTTCAATTTTGAATTATTGAGATTTTATGGTAATGTAACTATAGGAGCTATCCATAGCCTCTGCTCAACCCTTTTCATAAATCTTATATTCTCTGAGAGATGACTAGAAGTTGTCAAAGAACGAAGTTATATAGGCAGCAGTCCATGAAATAGTGGTACTTATGTTTGTAACTTTTTATTTTTATTGTGGAAAAAAACCAGTCTCTGAGGACACTGTTACCCTACTTAAAAAAAAAAAAAAGTGCAGGACAGCATTTACAGAAAAGACACTCCTAAATGCTTGTTGTTTGTTATATTTAAGGTGTCAGGTTGAACTGTGAAGGAGAAGCATTTTGAATATAAGCTTTAAATAATAATTCTAACAAAGGAACAACTTAAAAATTTAAGAAGTAAATAGTGGAGCTTTCAAGCAGAAAATATAATACACAAAAAATTAGCTATCCCATATGTATGTCAACCCATCTTTAATACTTTTGGAATCAATAAGATATGTATGCACACATAAACGGAGACCACTGAGATCAATCAGTATCTGATTTCTTCACATATGATAGGCTAGTTTATTTCAAACTAAGGCCCATATTGAGAAAATGAGAAAACACCGTTAAAAAGAATATCTAAAGGCATTATAGCACTACCAAGGGGGAAAGATCCCAGAGTGGAGCAACACACTGAGGTGAGCCCTGTATTTAGTGCCACTTCTCATCTTGGGTTTTTGTCACTTTATAAACAGCTCATGCCATGAGGCTGAGAAGCGAAGCAGTGGAGGCTAAGACGGGAGGTACTGGGCATAATTTTTGGCAGTTTCACAGGGGTAAGAAGTCACGAAGTAGAATTCAGGCATATGCAGGACCCTGGTGAAGCGTTTTCAACTTTTAATTGGAATCCCCTAAAGGCTATGTCCTAGGAGTTAGGGAGAACTAGAAATAGACTCTAAGTTACAAAAATTACAATGCAGCCTTTGATAAACTCAATCTTGATTTTAAGGTAATCTGCCTTCACTTTAACTATCTGTTATTGCCGGAAGCAGGAGACATCATGCAGAGTCTCTATAAGTTTTATACACAGTACCTCACATTTTATAAAAAATTACCATGCGTATCACAAACCAGGTCCAAGATTTTAAAAATATAAAACAGCAAACAGTAGAAACACTCTCATGGTGTTCTAGTTTTTGGAGTTATTGGACATGATGTATAAAATAATTATAATCAATATATTAAAAATTGATGAAAAGATAGAGTTTATTAGAGAATGAGAATATAGAAAAGAATTGAAAGGGATTCTAGAGACGAAAACTAGTGTAACTGAAGAGCTAGATCAGTTTAATGCAAATTAGAGACAACTAGGGGGAGGATTGGGAGAAGGCAATGGCACCCCACTCCAGTACTCTTGCCTGGAAAATCCATGGATGGAGGAGCCTGGTGGGCTGCAGTCCATGGGGTCGCTAGGAGTCGGACAAGACTGAGTGACTTCGCCTTCACTTTTCTCTTTTCATGCATTGGAGAAGGAAATGGCAACCCACTCCAGCGTTCTTGCCTAGAGAATGCCAGGGATGGGGGAGCCTGGTGGGCTGCCGTCTCTGGGGTCTCACAGAGTCGGACACGACTGAAGCGACTTAGCAGCAGCAGCAGGGAGAGGATTATGAACTGGGTGATAGGTCAGTTAGGAAATATCTAGGCCATGGGTGATTGGTTCACTGGTAGGCACTGCATATAAACAGGGCCAATCTGAGTCATTCTTGGAAATGGATGGATAAATATTAAGGGTGAAAATTTACATTTTTGTTAGAGTTGTTAAGTTTGAACAATATGATCTGTTTAAAAAAAAAGTCACATTTCTTTAAGGTTACATCAATAAAATAGGTGCTAGCTATAGTAGGCAGAATTTTGGTCCTCAAGTTTCCATGCCTAATACCTAGGACAGAGAATATGTTGAGATATTGTGCCCGTGGATAGGTTACCTTGTATTGGCAAAGGGACTTTGTGGTTGTAATTAAGGTTGACCTTCAGTTGACCTTAAAGCGAGGAGGCTAGCCTAGGTTATCGAGGTGAGCCCGATCCATGTTGTCTCAGGAATCCTTAAGAGCAGAAGCTAGCCTAGATTATCCAGGTGGGTCCAATGTAGTCACATGAGTCTTTAAAAGCAGGCAGAGGCGGAAGTGAGGAAAGTGCAGTGGAACAAGTCAGAGAGCCAGAGAATGGGAACTCTTCCATGCACTTTTGCTGGCTTTGACGATTCAAGGACCATGAGAAGAAGAAAACAGGCTACCTCTAGAAACTAAGAATGAACTCTTGCCAAAGGCCAGTCATACACAGAATTGAATTTTGCCAACAAGCTAGTGAGCCTGGAAATGGACTCTACCCCAGTCTCTAGAGAAGGACCCAGAGTTGCCTACAGCTTGATTTGGGCCTTTGGAGACTCCAAGCGGAGTACCCAGCTGAATTTGCCAGACTGCAGTCCTGGAGGACATGAGCTTTTTAAATTTTAAATGGCTGTTATTTTAACTTTAAATCCCTTCAGTTTTTTTAAATTTGTTAGAGTGGCAATATAAAATTGTGTTTAGCAATGGAAAGATGCAAATAGTTCTAATACTACCCTTAGAATGTGTAAAGAGATGAACTTTTATAGAAGACTCTTACTAAGTATTTGAAAAATTTTATTAACCACTTGCCTAAGTAATTAAAAATTATTTTCTTTTATGTAAAACAAACCTGTAAGCCTCTACCTGCAAGTTGCTTTGTACAAGAATGTAAGAGTGGTGATGGTTTAGTTGCTAAGTCATATCTGACTCTTGTGAACCCAGGGACTGTAGCCCACCAGGCATCTCTGTCTTCTATCCAAGGAATTTTCCAGGCAAGAGTACTGAAGTGGGTTACCTTCTCCTTCTCTAGGGGATCTTCCTGACCCAGGGATTGAGCCATGGTCTCCTGCATTGCAGGCAAATTCTTTACCAACTGAGCCACTAGGGAAGCCCCAGATATAAGAATAGGCTTCAGAAAATATTGCTCCTTTTAGCTGTTTTCAGTCACTAAGTGGCTGAGTGACCTGGGAGAGGTTTTCTTAACTACTCTGTAGATACATTAAACAGACACTTTATAACAGATAAGGGGACTTTGAACACCAGGGCTTTTTTTGTCTAAGAAGTCAGATGAATATATGCTTATTAAGATCGTCTTCAGTTGAAATGATTGAAAATCGAAAAATCTAAAGTTGGCAGGCAGGTATTTTACAAGAGGATGAGCACAAAATTCTTTTTTTGTTTAAAATTATTCAGAATACGAAAGCTATAGACATCTTCTATTTCTTTCTCTGTTGTCATTTATCATGGGTGTTGAGTTTTTGGCTCCACTGGTTAATCTAGTTCTGGTTGCTTCCATCTCTTTTGTCGACTTCATATGTGCTTTGCACCAGTCAATACTCTGTGCACCTGTTCTTAGAAAAAAAGAAAATGATCCTAGATCCCATATTCCATTTCATAGCTTAAGTCCTGTAAAAGTGGAAGAAATCTCAGAACTTCAATATCACCTTATTTGATCTAAGGTCAATAGCTACCTTCCTGTTTTTTTTTTTTTTTTTTCCTTTTACAAAAACAAACAAGCAAAAGCACTGTTTTTGATGAGAGGAGGTGGCATTGCTGGGAAATGTGTCTGTGGCTGATAAGAAAGGGAGAGGGCTTAAAGTGACAGCCACCAAACTTTATCAGTGTTTTGGAGTTTAGGAAAACATTCTTTCCAAGAACAGAAATATCTTTTTTTTTTTTTTTTTTGGCAATTGTTTATTTCCATTAGAGAGAAGCCTCAATGACTCATTATTATGAAAGGTTACTCCTTGCATAATCTAGTGACCGGTTTACTCACGTTTAGAGGTCACATTGATATTTACTGAAGGCACAAGTATCTGTTTCATTTTATTAAAAACTGTATGGAAACTGCTGACAGAGGCTGACTCAGTTTGGTTTGGCTATGAATATGATAATTGTAATATGGCTCTCTGTGCTTTTAGAGGTCATAAGTTACATTGCAAAGACTTGTGTATTTGGATTGCTGCAAAGTTACTGTAGAGTGTTAACAACACAATAGGAAACATTTAAGTGTTAGTTGTATGTCTCGTGTAAATTGTACTATACAATTAAGTATGAATCATCAAAATGTTCCAGGTTATTAAGAATTCATTATTCTACTAGAGGATCTTTAAAGAGCAGTAAGAACTTGAAGAAATAATAGGAAAGCTTTGGTAACAATGACAGTGTGTTAATCGAGTTGAAAGAAGGTAAAGAATGTATTAACAGAATGGACACAAATTTGGCAAAAAAAAGAAAAAGATATGTAATAAATCAACAGGAGAAATCAGTTAATAAAGAGGCCAATTATCAGTGAAGGAGGGGGGTGTATTTAATGATTCTAAATGAAAGGTTAAACTGCTTCTGTGAATTTCTGTTTAACAAAAAGGAAGAAAAGCAATATGGATAATTAGACAGTAATAAGATCATACCAAAAAAATCAGAAAACTGCCTTAGGTGTTAGGGGAACATTGGCTAATGAACTTCATCTGCTGCATTTATCTTCAAATATTCACTTTTGGTCTAGGAATGGAGAGGGTGGGGATTTTGGTTATTTTCAGGGAGGAAATAGCACATTTAGCACTTTAATTTTATTGTGGATTTTTAAAATGGTAGCAAATAATGAAATGGATAAAGGATTTCTCATGAGAAGCATATGTAACATCTGTCACTTGTTAAAATACTGTAATTTTCACTATATATATTACTGGTTATTTACACTTGGATTCTGCTTTACTCATCTATTTCATAGTAGAAACAACTTTAGAGACTATCAACCTACTTGACTCATTCACAGAAATTCAGTATAGAATATTATAATTCTTGGAAGAAAAAATCTTTCTTTACACAATATTTAGAATTTTTACTTAGGTGTTTTTAATAAGACCATAACTGAGATACACTTCTAATTAACCTAATAACATATGTATAATTATATATACACACATATATATATAAATAAATTAAACTTTTAAAGACAGTAGATTCCTGGCCATTTTTAAAGCTTCTTATGCTTCTGAATTAAGGGAAGATCTTGGTGGTAATTTTTGGAGTCAATATAAGGACTAATTTTATATGACCTCTGTACTAATGATCAGAGGTAATAGTAACCAAGATAATTAAGTTCATAGATGATTCCAAATTTAAAGATGGTATGAATATAGAAATTGGGCTAATCTCAGCTCCTATGATGCTATGTTGAGGAAAATGTCGTTTGATTTATACAGAACTATATAATTATAATCTGTCTTTGTCACTGATAGTCTTACAATTAGTTTGGGTTTTCTTTTATTAGATATTCTATCAAATGCTTTTCTGTGTTGGTTTTCAACATTAATATACAGTGAAAAAGTCTGCTTTTCAAAATGTTAGCAGTTTCCCAATAGGTTAATAGCTCAAATAGGTAATAACCCAAGGGGCAGTTAATGATTACCTAGTCAAAAAAGATTTGGACCAGATACCAAGAGACCTGAGTTCTAGGCTTCCTCTGGCACTGTGGGACTGCATGTCAATTAACTTGTCAATTAACTACTGTGGAAAGGTTTTCCTTTTTAATAAAATGAAGGGATCACACCCGATAATTTCTAAGGTATCTTTTAACTTGATAGTTCTTTTCTGTATGATTATTTTATTTTCACATGTAGGTTAAATTTATTTTATGATGGGAGGCATATAGCAACTCCTACTGGATTTTACATAGTGTTTTCCTATATTTAAATTATTGACAATTAATTCATTTGGCAATTAATTTTTCAGTGTTTACTCTGGGCCCAGAACTAGCCATTTTTACAGCTGTAAAGAAAATAGACAAGAAAAGCATCTTCCCTCATGTAATTTATGATTCCACTAGATAGATGTGTTTTGAATGAGCTCAAATTGAAAAGAGACATTTTTGAAAATTGTTGAAAATGTAGTAGGTGGGCCTATCAGAAGGGGAAACTTAATATTCAGTATTACTCAGGAGTTGTGGTGAGCATGGTACAATGCTTTGTTCTGGTTCCAGAGTCAGAGTACCCATATCTTCCTATCCCAAGATTCAGCAACTTTATGTTGGTTGCTTGAAATTAGCCATGGTGGGAGTATTTATATCATCAAAATTGGTAAACACTTCACATGAGGGCTTACAGGTTTTAAAATTATCTGGTTTAATAGCATATCACTTGTGGAAAATGTTGTCAGGTGGTGCAACAGAAATGGCAGACATAGTTCCTATCTATATGTATCTTATGATTAAAGTAGCCACAGCAGAGATACCAGGTGTATGTGAGTTTATAGAACCATAGGAACTGCTATTGATAGGATACTGAAAGTAATGAGTTAGTGAAGGGAGAGGCACTGAAAGAAAAGTAGGTGTGAATTTGAAATCTGATTTTAAAGATGGGGTGGTTAATGCTTGACCAGAGAAGCAAAAGAGTTTCGGAGATGGCATGTGTAACAATTTTGAGGCATGGGGAGGAGGTGGCATGTGTAAGAATTTTGAGGCAAGAGTGAATAGCTGTGTGGGAGAAGTGGTTAAGTAGGTTTGTTGAACAAGGTGTCAAAGTTTCACCTCATAGGAATATAACAATGTCTGAATCATGTGTTAAGCTGTATCAGAAGTCCTAAATATGGCCAGGTTTTCACTAGCTCTGTAGTTAAAAATGGAAGACCATTCTTGAATTTTTTGACTTTATCTTAGTGATGCTTTGAGAGTTAAGGAAATAAAAATCCTCCACAGTAGAATATAGACTCTTTACCAAACTGAAGGCCTGTAATATGTTGCTTGCAGTAAAAATTTTATTGAATATTGATACTGAGTGTATCACAGATACTTATGCACTTTCCTCACCATGAATTGCAAGTTTCTCTTCCTGTGCAGTGGGTTGGCATGTATAACGCTGTGACGGGCTCTGCACTCACTGAAGGAGCAGTGAGCCTCTGTAGCACCATGCCGGGTTACGGTTGCAGGAGTAGATGACAGTGGACACCTAGCATCTGCTCTGTGTAGTAAGCTGAAAGAGGCCAGTACAAGCAGGGCAAACTGGAAAAGTCTTTAAAAATGTGCTGAAGCTCTGCTTTAAATGTGGTATCTGGAGCCGATGGACAGCCTGCCATACAGGAATCTGGAATCTTTGAAATAGGTGAGCACACTAATTCCAGTTATGTGAAGAGGGGTCACAAACAGCAAGCAAAGAAATGCAAACATGTGGATCAAAATGGAAAATGCCCCTTTGGAAAACACAATTGGTATGTGCATGCCTGAAGACATTAGCTAGATTTGTATCAGCCTTTTATCAGCCTGGTGCATTGAGAGAGCAGCACATAGACAAGAGGTGGAAGCTGGCATTCTTTATTTCTCTCAATCATGTCATTTTGGAATACCAATAGTAGCTTTCTTTGTTAAAATAAATACAGGGTGTGTATATACAAAATGAAATAAACATGCTGCCTAATCAAATAATCTTCATTTTTCAGCACTGCATTTTGGAGCAGTAACTCTACAATGAAAATAGCTATCATCATTTTGGCAGTCATAGCTTATTAAACTATTTCACAAAATTTAGTACTATGTACTGTTGAAAGCAGTAAGTTTATTTTTTTCAGTTTCTTATGGAAAATTAGCTCTAAAAGAACAGGTCATTAACAATACGATTACACCCATTTTTAAATGGGAAATATAAACAGATTTATAGGAGCTTGGAATATTGAAGAAATTATAACTAGAGATTTTTGGTTGGTTATAATTATTGGTGAAACTGGCTAACCTGTAACATAGAGATTGAATGAACTTTTAAGGTTTCATTGGACAAAGTTGGACTTTAAATTCTGTAAGAATTTGAAATATAGTGTATTATATACTGTAGCTATGCTTTAAACATAGTAATTTTTAACTTCTCATGAGTATTGCACTAAAAACCCCTGATGTTTTATTGAGTTACCATTCATGAATGGCAGACAATAATACAGGAATTGAGAAGTAAATTATTTAAGCTTTTTCAATTTTTTTCTTAAACCTATTTTTTAAGAGACATATACTTGAATGGATGATACTGTCTTTAAAACTAATGTGGAATTGTGTTGAAATAAATTCGGAGTGCATATATGCCCCAAATAAAAGCAAAACCTAGCATGGGTATCTTAAAAGATTAGTTCCAATATGGATTGAGTGGTGAACATAGGATGCTGTTTTTACTGAGGTCATGATTTTAATGTTTCGAGGTTGTGTTTTTTGCTGTAAGTGATTTTATTAGATGTGGCATAGAATGGGATATATATTACAGCCAAGCTGCTTTTACCTTTTTTAAAATTCAGACTTTTAAAATTTTCACTGACATTTCAAGAGGTGGAATAATAGAAGTAATACTCATGTGTGGGTTCTAGTTTGAGTTCTGCTTCTGACTAGCCAGAGAACCTGAGTAAGCCACCTCATCAGCTAGGACCTAAGTTTCTTAAGTTACATTGTCATGACATTGTCCTGGGTGACCATATCATAAACTTTTATCCTAAAGTGAAATAGAAGGGCTGGTTTCAACAGAAACTTTTTGATTCCTACTCTTATTCCAATTCCAGTATTCATTCTCTAGATCAGGGATATCTAATAAAAATACAATGTGAGCTATATAAGTAATTTTAAATTGTCTACTTGGCACATTGCCAAACTAAAAAGAGGTGAAATTAATTTTAATAATTATTTAGCTCAGTGTAGTATCCTAAATATTATTTCCACATCTAATTAATATTAAACTATTAATGAGATATTTTACCATGTTTGAGATGCTAAGTTATAAATCTGGTGTGGCTTTCCAAGAGTGCATCTCAACTCGGGACTAACTCCTTTTCCAGTGTTCGGTAGCTTCATGGAAGCTCATGGCTACTCTACTGGACTGTGCAGCTGAGATTATTGGATCTTTATATCACTGCCCATTAATCCAGTTTAGGAACATTAGAATCACCTTCAATTCCTCTTGTTTTCTCCCCTTTTCTGTTCCGTAGTGACAGAGCTTAGAGCTGAATCGGCACATTTTCTCTTTATTTTCAAACATCCAGAAAACAGTGGCCTGAGTTCTCTTGAGTTCCTTAACTTACTTCCTTAGTTTAGTGAAATCAGACTTCTATATTCAATACTGGACAGAAACTCCTTGAAAAAGTTCCCGTACCTTCTTGGTGCTAAATACAGTGGCCACAGTATGAATGTTTCCTGATACCATAGCTAACTCAGGCATTGTAAATACTTTCTCCTTGAAACTTCCCTGTCCCTTGTCATATACGGCACTCCTCTGTCTTGGTTATTCCCTGAGTTCTGTGTTTTGCTGATTCTTCTCTTGGATCTATTTTCTGTTTCCTTTGCCCAGTGTCCTTGACTTCTTGCCTAAGAATCAAGCCTATACTTTTAGCTATGTATTGGATATATCTGTACGATGATACTCTGTGAATTATTCCAACCCAACCTAGTATTTGCTCCATACCAAACTTTTCTTCCCCTGGTTATTATTTTGATTCTTTTTTTTTTTAATTAATTAATTAATTTATTTTAACTTTATTTTATTTTTAAACTTTACATAGTTGTATTAGTTTTGCCAAATATCAAAATGAATCCGCCACAGGTATACATGTGTTCCCCATCCTGAACCCTCCTCCCTCCTCCCTCCCCATACCATCCCTCTGGGTCATCCCAGTGCACTAGCCCCAAGCATCCAGTATTGTGCATCGAACCTGGACTGGCATCTCGTTTCATACATGATATTTTACATGTTTCAATGCTATTCTCCCAAATCTTCCCACCCTCTCCATCTCCCACAGAGTCCATAAGACTGTTCTATACATCAGTGTCTCTTTTGCTGTCTCATACACAGGGTTATTGGTACCATCTTTCTAAATTCCATACATATGCGTTAGTATACTGTATTGGTGTTTTTCCTTCTGGCTTACTTCACTCTTTAAAATGAAGCAACTGACAAACAACTAATCTCAAAAATATACAAGCAACTCCTACAGCTCAACTCCAGAAAAATTAATGACCCAATCAAAAAATGGGCCAAAGAACTAAATAGACATTTCTCCAAAGAAGACATACAGATGGCTAACAAACACATGAAAAGATGCTCAACATCACTCATTATCAGAGAAATGCAAATCAAAACCACTATGAGGTACCATTTCACACCAGTCAGAATGGCTGCGATCCAAAAGTCTACAAATAATAAATGCTGGAGAGGGTGTGGAAAAAAGGGAACCCTCTTACACTGTTGGTGGGAATGCAAACTAGTACAGCCACTATGGAGAACAGTGTGGAGATCCCTTAAAAAACTGGAAATAGAACTGCCTTATGATCCAGCAATCCCACTGCTGGGCATACACACTGAGGAAACCAGAAGGGAAAGAGACACGTGTACCCCAATGTTCATCGCAGCACTGTTTATAATAGCCAGGACATGGAAGCAACCTAGATGTCCATCAGCAGATGAATGGATAAGAAAGCAGTGGTACATATACACAATGGAGTATTACTCAGCCATTAAAAAGAATACATTTGAATCAGTTCTAATGAGGTGGATGAAACTGGAGCCTATTATACAGAGTGAAGTAAGCCAGAAGGAAAAACACCAATACAGTATGTTATTTTGATTCTTGACCTCGCCATATTTGGTTACAAGTCAAAGTTAGAGACTTTACTATAATCTTCAGCTTCTTCCTTTTTTAATTTATTTTTTATTATCTACATACAATTAGATACTCAATATTTTTGGGTTTGCCTATGAAGTGCATACTGAATATTTTTATTTTCTCTTTTTTTGCAGTGTTTTACTTCATGTCCCTCCCACCCGTGCTAAAATCCCACATGGTGTCTCTCTTACTTTGTTTCCTCTAATACATTTTTGATAATGCTTCCAAAGTTCCGAGCACAGTCAGATCATACCCTTTTCCTGTCAAAACTTCTACCAGGTCCATTTGTTCTCTTGTGTGGCATGTAAGTCCTAGACTACTATTCTATCTTTAACCCTAGACATACTCTTCAGTATTTTCCTTTCCTCTGAAACTCTTTTAAGACCTAAATTTATCTTAAAGATGGAATTTTATATTAGTGGAAGAAACTAGGCATCAAGTGTGGATAGTATGGCTTGACAGCACTTGGACACTCATAATAAATGGGAAAATACATGGTCTGCTTATGTGATACTCAAAGCTAGGTTAACAATCAGATTTCTTTGCTTCCCTGTAAAAGAAGGCCTGTATAGCGATTTCAGTTTCTGAGCAGCAAGAATTAATAACATCTTGGCAGCAATGAATGATGTATGTTTTATTTACAGATATACTTTCTGTACTTGGAAACTAATATAGAGAAATACCTTAGTTAAGCTGTTCAGCTTGGCTGACTTTTATAGGAAAACAATAGATCCCCTGAGGTAATACTAATGTAAGTAGAAAGTAGCTATGGCAGTTAGTAGATCTAGTTGCATTGAGAAAGAATGACTTGTTACCTGTTTCTTAATATTATTACAATTAGTTGTCTCCTAGCCTCTTTAGTCTCCTAGCATATTTCATTTGGATGAGATGTTCATTCTTTATAATGCAATGTATTATTTCATCCAGCCCAATCTTATTACTAACCTCATGTGCCTTAGGTGGCATGGGGCTTCCCTTAGGCAGCATAGTCATTGATGTTGGGAGGAAGAAGATAAATATTAATTGGAGGGTGTTAGATCTGGGAAACCTTAAAAAAATACTAAATATGCTGAGGAAGTCATTTTTGCTGCTATTTTATGGAAGTTTGTGTAAAATCTAATTGCTTGATTTGAAAGAAAACTGCAGGTCATAAACAGTGATGAATAAATTGTCAACAGGAATGTTTCTGCATATAGTAAAAATGTTTTGCCCTTGTCTTAAAAGGAAAGCAAGATAATAGCCAATAATCATATTTAAAATGGTAGTGATACCTTCTCATCTCTATAATTCCAAGCAAGTTCAGACATGAACTCAAGATTCAGCATATATTGTTTTAATGTAAACATGGGTCATCGGTGAAAACTTATTTTCTAAAATCACCAGTATAATGGTAAAGTGAATACGAGCAGTGAGAGTTGTAAGTAGGAGGAGAAAAAAGTCCCAAACTGTAACTGCCACAGAATACTTCCTTTAAAGTAAAATTAATCTTTTTTTTTTTTTAAAACAACAGTTACTACCATTTATTTGGCACATACAATCTTCTAGATACTCTGCTAAATACCTTTTAAACATTATCCCTCTTTTTTCTTAAACAGTATCATGAAGCAGATATTGTTATTTTTCTGTTTACAGATAATTAAGTTGAGGCTTAGAGAAATAATTTGCTTGATTCCATCCATTTACCTAGTATGTGACAGAACCAGATTTGACTCAAATTTATTTAACTCCAAAGTTTAAGCTCTTCATGCCATTTTTTCTGTTAATTTTTAAGGAGAAAGAAATGCTTCCCCACATCCCAGACTGTGTTCCAGGTTCCCTGTGAAGGATTACTAAGCATGTTTTTGTTCTTTAGTCGCTGAGTTGTGTTCAACTCTCCAGCGACCCCCCTGGCTCATCTGTCCATGGGATTCTCCAGGCAAGAATAATGGAGTTGGTAGCCATTCTCTTCTCCAGTGGATTTTCCTGACCCAGGGATTGAACTCTTGTCTCCTACTATTGTGGAAATTTAGACCCTACATTATTTTCTTACCACCATCACATGTTATTCTTAGTCCAGAGTCTGGGGTATAACAACAAGAATGGCCCCTTGTACTCATTTTGGGCTTTATATATTCACTGTTTCATTTGAACATCACAAGGAGCCCTTGAAACTATACTATGCTTGTTTTACTCGTGAGGATGCCAAGGCTAAGGGAAGTCAAAGAACTGGCCCACATTCCCAGGTAATAATTAAGAGAGTTTTTCAGAATGTTATAAAAATGATCTTTTATGGAACTGTATGTAGTTCTGGACTGATTATATACAATTGGAAGTTTTAGAACTGAAAGTGTTTGAGCATTTACTGTGTGTCAGGAATTGTCCTATTATGATTGTCCTAAATACTTTGTACATATCATCTCATTTAATCTTTCCAATATCATGGAAGGTAAGAACTATTATTTTACAGTGAGGAACCTCTGGCATATGGCGACTTTAACATGCCCAAGGTCATTAAGTGTGGGAGTGAGGACCCTGACCAGGACTTTCTCACCTCAGATCTGTGCTCTTGGCCACTGGGCCTTTCTACTAACTAGTCACAAGGTCAGCCAGTCAGTCTGGTTTTATAACAATGAACTCTACAGCTACCAGTCAACTCAAAGCTAGTACTCTGATTTCTAAGTTGAGCTTCTTTGGGGATGTTGATAAAATATTTTGATGTGTTAATAAATAAGCACTTATATAAAAACACAAATTGTTGCTGTTTTTCAGTCGCTCAGTTGTGTCTCTTTGCAACCCCATGGACTGCAGTATGCCAAGGTTCCCTGTCCTTCACCATCTCTCAGAGTTTGCTCAAACTCATGTCCATTGAGTTGATGATGCCATCCAACCATCTCATTCTCTGTCACCCCCTTCTCCTCCTGCCCTCAATCTTTCCCAGCATCAGGGTCTTTTCAAATGAATCGGCTCTTTGCACCAGGTGGCCAAAGTATTGGAGCTTTTGCTTCAGTATCGGTCCTTCCAATGAATGTTCAGGGTCGATTTCCTTTTGGGTTGACTGGTTTGATCTCCTTACTGTCCCAGGGACTTTTGAGAGTCTTCCCCAACACCACAGGTGGAAAGCATCAATTCTTCAGCGCTCAGCCTTCTTTATGGTCCAACCCTCACATCTGTACATGACTACTGGAAAAACCATAGTTTTGACTATACATTATGTCTTTTTTTTTTTGAGTGACATCTCCACAATTATCAAACCAAGTGTAAACATCTTGAGATGAAAATCTCTGTTAAAGGCTGTCTCTCTGGCTGAAGGAGGATTTTGATAACTGTTGTTTAAAAGACTGAATAGAGCTTGGGGTAGTGGGTGGAGCGTGATGTCTCACATGTAGCCTGGAGTAGCCCAGGTTGGGGATTGATGAACATCATGGGCTTGTCTGACAGCGTGTGAAGTCATCAAAAGTGAATTGTAAGGAAATAAAACTGACAATTGAAGGTATGCAGTAGTGGTCAGAGAGCCAGGTGTGGCAGGAGCAACAGGTCTTATTGACCTTCTGAGTTTGGTAGGTAGTTTGGATGGTAAAAGTTTAAGAGTTGTCTGTGCTTTTATATATTTCTAGTATACCTTTGAATGGGTAGTTGGGGTCCACATAAAATGATGAGGCTAGATGGACTTAAAAGCATAGATCAAGTGAAAAACATCAAATTAAGTAATTTGATGTCTGTCTCATATAGCAACCCTATGACTTATATACTATTACTTTAATGTCCATTTTATTAATATACAGCAAGGTTAAGTAACTTGCTCAGTTTACACAGTCTGGTAAGTTGTGGAGGCAAGAGTCGAAGGGAAGCAGTCTGCCTCCACAATCCATGCTCTTGAGCTCTCTCGTATATTCTCCAGATGGAGATGGAAGAGAGAGGGCAAAGAATAACAAATGCATATATGATATAGAGTGATACCTTTACTACCACTTATTTCAAATATCGACTGGAGGCATCCATGCCTGAGGTTACACTCTTGTTTAGAGTTTTGATAAACCATGTAGATCATCTGAAGTAAAAAGTGGCTTATCCCTATGTACCACACAGGGTCTTGGTGAGAAACAGATGGTACATGAATGAGGTTGATGAAGAGAGGCTAATGAATGGGGCTGTTCACAAAGGGGTAGGCAATAGGACAGGATTCAGTGAGAAAGAAATAGTGAAGTACCCAGGGACTAGTGGCAGTGGGAAGTCATGACCTTGTGCTGGAGGGTGAGGAAGAGGGAATGGACTTTACTGGTGAGAGTGCGAGGCATGGGAGAGGGGCCAGTGGGCAGGAATCAGGGCCCTGAGTGACTGCATGTAGTAACTACCAAAACAGCAGCCTGGTGGGAGACTGGTGGTGGCAATAGATCTCCCACCTTCTCTCTTCCATTAGCTTGTGATCTCCTCCAGGTGCCTCCTATTTGCTGAACCCAGTTGGAAGCTAGAAGGCAAGGAAGCTTGGGTGATGTAGTTCACAGACTTGGGGTGCTGCTGCTAAGTCACTTCAGTCATGTGCGACTCTGTGCAACCCCATAGACGGCAGCCCACCAGGCTCCCCCGTCCCTGGGATTCTCCAGGCAAGAACACTGGAGTGGGTTGCCATTTCCTTCTCCCGTGCATGAAAGTGAAGTCCCTCAGTCATGTCTGACTCTCAGCGACCCCATGGACTGCAGCCTACTAGGCTCCTCCATCCATGGGATTTTCCAGGCAAGAGTACTGGAGTGGGGTGCCATTGCCTTCTCCGAGACTTGGGGTAGAGGTCAGAAAAGATCAGGGAATGGATCTAGAGGGCAACAGGGATTAACCAGTGTGCCATATGACCCATAAGGGTCGAATTGTGTGTACTCACCCCCTCCCCCACTCCAAAACCTCATATATTGACTTTTTAAACCTCAGTTTCTCAGAATATGGCCCTTTTTGGAAATAGGTAATCATATAAACTGAGCTTATAAGGGTGATCCCTAATCCAATATGACTGGTGTCTTTATAAAATGGGGAAATTTGAACGAACATACATAAAAGATGACGTTGACACAGGGAGAAAATGGCTGTTTACAAGCCAAGGATTACTTGCATCTATTAGAAACTAGGCAAGATGCCTGGAGCAGATCTCTTCCTAGCCACTTTAGAGAGAATACGGCTGAGCACACCCCTTCATTCACACTTCTGACCTCCATGTCTGTGACACAATACATTGCCATTGCTCTCAGCCATTTAGTTCTTGGTACTTTGTGATAGCAGATCCAGGAAGCTGATATACCATATATGGTGATGAAGTTTCTCATTGACCAACTGTTTTTAAAATTTTACTTTAAGTTTATATAGAATCATAGAGCCATATAGAGTTTGGAAATGAGAACTAGTGTAAAACACTGATTTTTGGAGATGAGAGCCTTTCCCAGGGTCATAGACTTTAATGGCGGAGTCAGAGCTAGAGCCATACAGGTAAAACATGTATTTAGACACTGCATGGCTCAACTTTTAGGTAAGAAAAGCCTTATCACTATAAGTTTTCAGATTTTTATATGTTAATAATTTGGGGGCATTAATTAATTGCTGGTATGTTCCTAGTTTGTACTTGAACCAGGATTTTCTTGTTATATGAGGTAGCCTAAAAACCATATGATAAATATTCCTATAGGTAAATAACTTAATTTTATTCTGCTTAAGATCACGTTTGTATGATAAACAACAGAGCATCAAAAAAGCAATTGCCAGTGTCCAGACGGAGCCTGGTGTGCTGCCGTCTATGGGGTCACACAGAGTCGGACACGACTGAAGTGACTTAGCAGCAGCAGCAGAATAAAGTGAAAACTCAGCATCGTATCTCAGTAGAAAAAAATTTCAGTAGGTTGGAGAGATGTGCCAAAGTCAATGTATAAATAAAGATTTCAAAGTTAAAGAATACTTCACAATAAACCTTAAGCTATATGTTGGAAGTAAAAATGATTACAGTCCTCGAGGGAAGCAATTTCACAATGTGCAGAAAGAGTCTTAACTTTCATCTTTGCTAGTATTATATAATGTTTGTGTGTGTATATATATATAAATATATATATTTTTCTCCCTCAGGACATTACCTGCTTTTTATTTTTGTTTGAACATACTGTTCTGGAAAATTTTAAATATATACAATCTTATTTCATCTGTAACTCCCATCCATTTTGCTACTCTGTATAATTTTGTTACAAATCCCAGACATTGCATTGCCCTTTAATTTTGATTATTGTTTTTGATAAATAGTTCAATTTTGAGGATTATATTCCAAGGAAAGAATTTGAAATAATTGAAAACCTTTTTACCCAATATGTTCCTTACAGAATTATTTATAATGGCAAAAGAAATTGAAAGCAACTATCGAGCACTAAGGCAAAATATAATTTGTAAAATGTCCATTTGATGGAATGCTGTATTAAACTGAAGCCTGTAAACAGTTGTAGGCAACATGAGTAAAAGCTTATGTTTAAATAATGAGAATTTAAAAGATGTATAGAATAAAATAAGCAAACAAAAGCTTGGCTTGGAGAAATCATGAGAAAGCAATCAACCAAAATATGAAATAATGATTTACTTGAATCACAGTATTGTGAGTTGTTTTTCCTTTTGTCTGCTGTTCAATATGTTCCATATCATGCATAGTTTTATGATGGGAAGAATGCAATAAACTTGAATTGTGATTAAAAACAAGAAACACGGTATTTGACTTTTGATAATCATACTACCTGGCTCTAATCATTTATGGTAATTGTGGGACCTACTTACAAGAATACCAACTAAGAAATAATAGGGTTTTCCTGGATTGCAAAATGTACAACTGAATGCTCTCTTTCCCTCCTTTTCTTAGTTACCTTTTCTACCTTTACCACTTCAAAAAAAAAAATAAGGCAAACATTTATTTAAAAATCTCCCACAAATACCGTTACCTATGAAATACAAAGAAAAACAATTATAAATACCCCATTCTTCTCTCTAATTTTTGAAATGTTGATTGGCATTAAACTTGGTTCTCATTTCTGATTGGGCTTCCTTTAAAGTTCTTATTGGTCTTGAAGTTTCCACTAAAATTCGTAATCCCAATGTTTAGCTGTATTTGTAAGAAGTATTCCTTAAGAATCTGCCTGCAACGCAGGAGACATAGGAGTTCAGTTCAGTTCAGTCGCTTAGTCGTGTCTGACTCTTTGCGACCCCATGAATCACAGCATGCCAGGCCTCCCTGTCCTTCACCAGCTCCTGGAGTTCACTCAGACTCAGGTCCATCAAGTCAGTGATGCCATCCAGCCATCTCATCCTCTGTCGTCCCCTTCTCCTCCTGCCCCCAATCCCTCCCAGCATCAGAGTCTTTTCCAATGAGTCAACTCTTCGCATGAGGTGGCCAAAGTATTGGAGTTTCAGCTTTAGCATCATTCCCTCCAAAGAAATCCCAGGGCTGATCTCCTTCAGAATGGACTGGTTGGATCTCCTTGCAGTCCAAGGGACTCTCAAGAGTCTTCTCCAACACCACAGTTCAAAAGCATCAATTCTTCGGCACTCAGCTTCCTTCACAGTCCAACTCTCACATCCATACATGACCATAGCCTTGACTAGACATAGGAGAGGTGGGTTCTATTCCTGGGTTGGGAAGATCCCCTGAAGGAGAAAATGGCAACCCACTCCAGTATTCTTGCCTGGAAAATCCCATGGACAGAGGAACCTGGTGGGCTACTGTCTATGGGGCTGCAGAGAGTCAGACATGACAGAGTATGTGGCAAGCAATTAAAATGTCTTTAAAAACTAAATTTCTAATTGCACATCTTTATATGTTTATTCTATTTGCTTTATTCTTTGCAATTCAGATATGTTGAGTTAGAATTATGTTTTGTATCCGAGGTTCTGCCCACTTTCTCTCCTTTATCACCCTGTCCTTATGCTAGGCTACCATTTCAGCCCATACAGCTGAATTGTAGTATGAAGGATTTTGTCTTGTTTCTAGATACCTTTTTGGAGCCGGTAGAGCTGCAGTAAAGCTATCTTAGAGCTGTACTATGAAGCATTTTATTTTTCTTTCTGAAATCTATCAAAATTTGACCTGAATTCTCTAAATTCAAATATTCTCTAATTTTTGAAGTCAGCTTGATTTCAATGATCCTTTAGTTTTTAGCAATTTCCTTTATTGCTCCACATTTTATCTTGGAAGAGGGGACTGCACACCTTCAATCTTCCTGTCAAAGGGCCTCCTTGCATTGAGCTCCCTGTTAGGAAGTTCCCTGTGACTTTCTGCTCAACAAAGAAGACATGTTTTAAGGAAGAAAACTGCATTTTACTATATGAAAATAATAATGACTCATCATAATAAAGTAATGAAACTTTTGCCTGTCATTTTCAGTGCCATGATAGAGGGAAAAATCTGACAAATGGCTCTTAAAACTTTTGTCTAGAAGTATCCCAGGTCACTTTTGCTCATATTTTATTAGTCAAAACAAATGACATGATCACTGTTAAAAGTAAATGGAAAAGTATAGTGAGTATATAAAATAATGTTAAGTATTTGAGAGTATTTTCATAGGTATGGTTGGTTGGTTAATTTATTTAACTAAACCTGAATCCTTTTTGTTGTACATTGTTGTATTATCATGCCTGCAATATATACAAAACAGTATATAGCTCTTCTGGAGCCAATATTCTTGTGATAGCACTATTTAGAAAATCAGCTTGTCAATATTAGTTAAGAATCTTCATTATGAATATATCTTCTGGCCCCATAATTCCACTTCTGAATTGCAACAGTAAAGCAATATTCTTAAATACAAAACTATGGGAAATGATAAACTTTATAATTTAATTTATAATACTGAAAAATTAGCAACAAATATCCAGTAGGGAAATAGCTATAATAAATTTGCTCATGGAATATTATGAATTTATGAGTTTCTACTGAAAGCAGTCGTTTCCTTTGTAGTGGTGACTTAGTCACCATTATAGCATCTCTGATGAAATAAAGCAGGTAACATAGTTGTATCTGAGCTTGGGGGCTAGCAAGATTGTGAGGATTTTAAGTTTTTAGGATTACATAGACGAATTAGATGTCTCCAAGTATGATTAAAAAGAGTCAGACACGACTGAGAGACTTCACTCAAGTATGATTAAATGGATAGGAAGGTAAGGAGGATGGAGAGAAAGTTTTGAGTTCTGATAGGATGTCAAGTCATTCAAGTAGATAGATCCTGTAGGCAACTGGAAATACGGGATCAGAGATTGGTTGGAGATGAGGGTTAAAAATGTTCTTTGGGGATTCATCAATCTAGAAATGTTAGTTAAACTTGGAAGTAGATGAACTTCAAAGAAGTGAATTAAGAGGAAGAAGAATGCAGGCAGAAAATCAAAGAGGAGTGGTTGTAGAAGAAAGGATGAAAAGGATCCTGGAAAAAGTGATGAAAAGTTGAGAGGGACAGGAGAGCTAGAAAATTTACAGTTTGGGGAAATTTTTGAGGAAAGAATTTTTTGAGGGAAATAGAACTGAGAGGCAAAGGAGAAAGAGATTGGGGGAGTAATTTTATTGGTTATTTAAATTAGTTTTTTTGTTTTTTTTTTTGGAACAGGCTGGTACAATGCTAGGTAACTTATTAAAATTGAAGCGTATGATAAATATTGATGTTAATAATACCATTCCATAAAAACGGACAAGTTTTTTGGTCCATTTTAAAACTACTTTTAGTAAGAGGCTTAAGTGATAAGTGGAAATAATTTAAGTCTTAATAGAAATTTGCTCATACAAAGAACATGTACTCATACAAGGAAAATTCATATAAAGTTACATGCTAACCAAGTAGTCAAAAATACCAACCTTACTCACTTACTGTAAAGAAATTTATATCTCTGAGACTGAAGCAGATTAAGAGGTCTGAAGATGCAAAAGAGAAAAAGAAAAGATGGGAAATTGTACAAGTTATTTCAAAAAAAAAAAATCTGGGTAGAATGGTTGTTTTCAACTCAGTGATTTATATACTATATCTTGAAGCAACTAGAGGACATGATGACCAATTTTCATGTCACAGAATATTTTCTTTGTTTGCTTTAAGGGACAAATTTGTGAAATTTGAAGACTTTATAATAACTTTGTGGGTAGAACTAGGACATTTGCAATGAGAAAAGTGTAGTTTTGCCATGTCCAAAAAAATACTGTAAGCTAGTAAACTATAACAGCTACTGTATATCCAGAAGGGCTGCCGATGCAGTTGGATCTGTATAGATCTCTTTGATCCTCCAACTTTCTAGTTTTAAATGAGTACTGCGTCCTTAGGTGGTATGTTTGGAATATATTTAAATTTTTGCCGAAGGATTCCATGTTCTCCTCCCACAGTAGAGCATAACAGTTAGGTTTTTATAGTTTCCCCCTTTCCTTTCAACACTACTGTTGTTGTTGTTCAGTCACTAAATCATGTCTGACTCTGTGATTCCATGGACTGCAGCATGCCATGCTTCCCTATCCTTCCCCATCTCCCAGAGTTGGCTCAGATTCATGTCCACTGAGTCAGTGATGCTGTCTAATTATTCCATCTTTTGCCACCCTCTTCTCCTTTTGCCTTCAATCTTTCCCAGCATGAGTATTGGAGTTTCAGTATCAGTTCTTCCAAGGAATATTCAGAATTAATTTTCTTTAGGATTGACTGGTTTGATTTTCTTGCAGTCCAAGGGACTCTCAAGAGTCTTCTCCAGCACCACAATTCGATAGCATCAGTTCTTTGGCGCTCAGCCTTCTTTATGGTCCAACTGTCACATCAGTACATAACTACTGGAAAAACCATAGCTTTGACTATATGGACCTTTGTCGGCAAAGTGATGTCTTTACTTTTTAATATGCTGTCTAGGTTTGTCATAGCTTTCCTTCCAAGGAGCAAGTGTCTTTTTAAATTTCATGGCTACAGGCACCATCCGTAGTGATTTTGGAGCCCAAGAAAGTAAAATCTGTCACTGCTTCCACTTTTCTTCCACTATTTGCCATGAAATGATGGGACCAGATGCCATGATCTTAGTTTTTTGAATGTTGAGTTTTAAGCCAGCTTTTACACTCTCCTCTTTCACCTTGATCAAGAGTTCCTTTTCACCTTCTGCCATTAGAGTGGTATCACATTATGGAAGACTAAACATTAAGATGTAAAAATTAGCAGGATCTGATTAGTATCATCAAAAAGATTTAGAATATTAGGTTCTTTAATTAGGGTAAGACTTAGATCATTTACATTTTACCTCACTTTAGCAAATGAAGAATTTGAGGCACAGGAAAATTAAGTGATCTAGTCCTACTGGCTTTACCTGTCAGGTTATTAGGTATTTCCTATAATTTTTGCTATACCTATTATAGTATTAGTGCTAAAATGCCCCTGTAACCAGGTAGAGAATTTCTTCATGAATAATAATAAAATCATTGATGTGGTTTCACTCAGTAACTGAGCAAGTCAGATCTGGAGAGCAAGTAACATTTGTTAAGTGAGAAAAGAGAAAGGGAGCGACAGCTCCTAGGCAAGGGACATTGAGTTTGTGATAGTGACATCAAGACAGTAAAAACATTCAGGGCTTGGTGTCAGAGGGACTGGGGTTCAGTTTTGATGGTGCCACTTACAGTAATTGTGTGACTTCGGGCAAAGTCCTAAACTCTCAAGTTTCTTCATGTATGAGATAGGAGTCATGATTAATCTACTTCATAGATTAATTGTGAGAATCAATTAATCAAGCTATAGAAAGATTCAAAGTCATTTACCAAATTTATGACTCCTACCTCCTACCTTCCAGACAGTACTGCAGATCCCAGTAATAAAGAGACAATTATATTCTTTTTGTAAAACACTATGAAAGTCCAGAAATTAAGTAAAATTTACCAGGAAATCTGATATAATTGATAAGTATTTAGAACAATAGGTTTGTAACTTGGAAGAAGTACCTGACTCTTAAGAACAGGACTTTGTCTTCTTTTATCCTCAAGGAGTGGAGAAGGCAATGGCACTCCACTCCAGTACTCTTGCCTGGAAAATCCCATGGATGGAGGAGCCTAGTAGGCTGCAGTCCATGGGGTCGCTAAGAGTCGGACACGACTGAGCGACTTCTCTTTCACTTTTCACTTTCATGCGTTGGAGAAGGAAATGGCAACCCACTCCAGTGTTCTTGCCTGGTGAATCCCAGGGACGGGGGAGCCTGGTGGGCTGCCGTCTATGGGGTCCCACAGAGTCGGACATGACTGAAGTGACTTAGCAGCAGCAGCAGCAGCAACCTCAAGGAGATTACAACTAGTTGGAGAGATGATCCATTAAGCAAAAAGCCCATGTTTATGGAGGTCATCGTTATAGTAAATCACTTTTGCAAACTGTTAATTCTAGATGGAAGATGGAAAAGGAATGTCAGCAGTATATAAAAAAGGAGGAGGAAGAGTATTTGCTTAGAAAGCATGGGGTAATATTTTTTTTCATTGTTTTACTTTAAACCACCCCTTTTATTCTGTAACATTTTTCTTGTCCTCCTACTAGAGATCTAAGCACTATAATTACTCTTTGAGTCAGCAAGAGACTGAATATCTGTGTTTCAGTAAAAGATCCCATCTTTTATTTTTACCTCTAAAGGATAATTTGAATTCACTGAGATTTTTGGCCTCAATTTTAAGATTCATACATGGCTGGCAATCTTTATGGAGTATTCTAGCTTTTAATATTTAAGCAAATTATGACCATATGGAGAAGGAAATGGCAACCTACTCCAGTACTCATACCTGGAAAATCCCATGGACCGAGGAGCCTGGTAGGCTACAGTCCATGGGATGCCGGGGGCCGGCGTGAGGACCTCCACCCGTGGCAAAGGTCATGAGGAAGGAGGCTCGACATACGCAAAGGCGGGATCGAGCCTCAGGAGTCCCCCTGGAAATTCTCGAGCATCTACCCCCATAACCAGAGCCTGCCTACTTTACTACTTTGTGCTCTCACCTACACCTCTGACTTTATGGGGGGCTGTCCCCCACCACCTCTTTCGGAGAAGGAGTTAACTTAGAGCTCCAGTTAATAATAATTCCTGGGTGTAACAGGATTGTTCCAAACTTACAAACTCCTCTGAAGGTTCTCTAGCCTGCCTGACAGGCTTGTCCGGCCACATGTGATTGCTCACAGTCTCCCAACCGTGAGAGGCATGAGATGCTTTAAACCATCTAAAAACAGGTTCTTTAGAGAAGTTAGAAAACTATTAATATAGTATAATGGGCTGATTAGAAATTGTATTGGTGAAGGGTTTTTCATTTTTTGAGCCAATGTTTACTGCTAAGTCTCCACATCCCCTGCCCTTATACACACTAATGAATATATAGAAGAAATAAGTATTAACCTTTGATATTAATCACGTTGGACCTTAGGCTAAGTAAATTCTTTTCTTAATTAAAACCCACTACACCCTCACCCTATAGGAATGTAACTTTATCTGGTACCTTCAGAAGGTGGCGTCTGTTTCAAAAATAATCACCCCTGGAGAAATAAGTGTTCTGGTTGACTGACCACTGTCACAAGGAGAGGGTCATAAATTGTCAGCAGACCCTCCTGGCCAGAAGATGATGTAACACCCCTAAGACCTCTGTATACATTTGTATGAAGCACCTGACTTTAATAAAAGTCAGGACTGCTGTCCCCACGTGACTTTTGTAGAACCTCTCAGTGTATAAAAACAGACCCTGGAAAATAAAGAATGGGATCAGTTCCTCGAAAGACTGGTCTCCCCATGTCGTTCTCTCTCTCAAACTTTGGCTGAGTTTCCATCTGGAGTGTGGAGCCCGCCATGCTTACTAATTATGCCTGGGCTTCTAAGATCCGACCGGGGAGGCCTCAGTGTCTCCTCTCCTTCCGAAGAATGGAAGGACGCCTGCGGCCTACGTAAGTGGTGCAAACTTCTTGTCTTAAAGTTTTATTGGTTTCCCGCGTAAACCAAGCTACTCAGCCTCTTTCCATCACTGAATTTTCCTGCTGACCTATCCTCATTCTATTACTCTTTATATCTCTAATTAATATCTAATTAAAGCCAGTGTATTCACCAATGCTGTCTCCGCTTCGAACTCCCTGGATCAGCCGGGGCTGGACCTCGGCAGGGTCGCAAAGAGTCAGACACGACTGAGCGACTTCACTTCTCTTCACTTCATGACCATCTAGTGATCGGGTTTCCAACTGTAAGCTATTTGTCATTTATGATTGTGCTATGTATGTCTACATTTATAAGTATTTTGTGATTTCTAAAATGTACATTTTTGTTCATATTTCAGTACATCTTTAAATTGATACCTTCTTAAATTCCTCGTTGACCAGGTGGTGATTTTGATGGAGTTTGCATTGTCTGTGCATGTATGAATGTCATCATAGTGTCAATGTTTTAATTGAGTTATGTGTATTTTAGGCACCACTATTTCCCAGTACAGTAGGAAATGGCAACCCACTCCAGTTTTCTTGCCTGGAAAATCCCATGGACAGAGGAGCCTGGTGGGGTACAGTCCATGGGGTTGCAAAGAGGTGGACACAACTGAGCACACATACACACACCTATTTCCCAAATCCTAAGATTTGCCCTTGGAAAGATAAATCACATGTACACAAAGGCATAGAAGCAGAGCAGTGAAACATATGACAGAGACAAAACTAACAAATCTTCAGTGATAAGCATTGTGTCATCATGGATTGCTTTCTTTCTTTCTTGGTGGTATGTAAATAATAAAGGTACATCATATAATCCAGTGTTTTGGGTTCACTGAAGCATTGGGTTCACTATATTATTTTAGCTTGAGTAATTTAAATGAGATGACTAACATTCTGGAGGAAATGTTAAGGTGTGTTTATGGAAAGTGAATGTCATTTCAAAAGTCATACTTTTGCTTACAGATGCTCTTAAAGGTTACTTTTAAAAAAAATCAAGAGTATTATTCAAATGTAAAATGAATGTGTCAAAGATTTTATTTAGCTCATTAATTAATGAGTGAATCAGTAAGATAATACAACTTGTTCACAGGAGAGTTAAAAGAGCATGTGTACAACCTCTACTTTCCATCCTGTGGCTCGTGATCTTTAGTGATTCCCCCTATTCCACACTGGGCACAATTTGCATTTCTATGGGAAAAAAGTCATTGTATTAATATGTATTTTATAACTTAGAGTTGTGAAGCAGCTGAAAGACATTAAAGGGCTTAAGAAAAGTGAAAGTCGCTCAGTCATGTCCGACTCTTTGTGACTGTATGAACTGTAGCCTGCTAGGCTCCTAGGCAGAATACTGGAGTGGGTAGCCATTCCTTCTCCTGGGGATCTTCTCAACGGACCAAACCCAGGTCTCCCACATTGCAGGCTGTTTCTTTACCATCTGAGCCACCAGGGAAGCCCAAAGGTCTTAAAAACCCTGATGTAACTGGATAATCTAGATGGGTACACTGACAGGATACCCATTAATACTTTTTTGCATATTTAAAAATCTTTCAGATTTTCTAAGAAATTGTAGTGTTTGGAAGATTTCCCAACTGGCCTTTTACTGAATTTCATAGAAAGGATTGCATTTAGGCCATGCTAGGATGGAGGAGCCTGGTAGGCTGCAGTCCATGGGGTCGGTAGTGTCTTCACTTTCACTTTTCACTTTCATGCATTGGAGAAGGAAATGGCAATCCACTCCAGTGTTCTTGCCTGAAGATTCCCAGGGACAGGGGAGCCTGGTGGGCTGCCATCTATGGGGTCACACAGAGTCGGACACGACTGAAACGACTTAGCAGCAAAAGCAGCAGCAGCAGAAAGATCAGTACCTTATCTTATGGCCTCTTCCTCCATCACTCATTATTCCATGTTACTCTTTTCTTTTTTTTTCTTCCTTTTGGCCACCCTATGTAGCTTGCCAGATCTCAGTTCCCTAACTAGAGTGTGAACCCAGGCTCTGGCAATGAGAGTGCATAGACTTAACCACTGGGTCACTAGAAAACTCCAGAATGTTACTAATTTTTAATTTCTCATATCTTGGGTCAGTAGATTGAGTTTAGCCCAGATTATGTTTTGGGGTAGAGAAAAAAATGTAAAAAAAAAAAAAAAAAGAACTTACAAATTAAGAATTGGAACTTCCCTGTTAGGTCCAGTGGTTAAACTCTGTACTTCCAATGCAGGGGAAAAGAGTTTGATCCCTGGTGGGGGAACCAGGATGCCACATGCTGCACAGTGTGGCCAAAAAAAAAAAAAAAAGAATACTTAACTGATTGCATAGCTTGTTAAAGCCTAGCTAGTTAAAATAATTATATTTGTCCCAAGAATAATTATTAATAATGAAATTATCCAAAGTAAAAATTTCTAGCAATACTTTCTAGAAATGTTTCTTTGAAACCATATAAACAACAGATTCTTAATGAACTTAGCTATATCTGAAAATGAGTCCTTATATTTAATACCTTGTATACTTTAGTGAACTGAGAATAAAATGTTTCCATATTTTGTGTGATCTTCTTAAATATGGAAAAGTAGAAAGTTAAGTGTGCTTTGTAGAGAGCAGAATGAAAATTATTAAAATATGTATTACTTCAAAATTGAGAATAAATTAGCGGTTTCTTACTGTTTTTGACTCATTAATTTTGGAAACAGGTATTTCATTTTCTGGTAACTGTATGACTGAGCATAAATTGTGGCTTGAGAATTACTTCAAATCAAAAGTGTCTCAATTTATTGTTACAAAACTACCTGTTGAATATACGAATGCATAAAGATCTTACTGAGCATCCAGACACATTTTTTTCATCTGCTAAAATGTTGATAATACACATTTTTGAGACATAACCCTTTACCTAAAAAAAATTTGGCATTCAATTTGGGCTGAATTTCCCAAACCATAGGGAGGTACTCATTAATTTAGCAAATATTTGAGTGCCTTCTGTGTACTAATCATTTGTAAATTGCATGTTATTTTACTCATTGGAAAAGACTCTGATGCTGGGAGGGATTGGGGGCAGGAGGAGAAGGGGACGACAGAGGATGAGATGGCTGGATGGCATCACTGACTCGATGAACGCGAGTCTCAGTGAACTCCGGGAGCTGGTGATGGACAGGGAGGCCTGGCATGCTGCGATTCATGGGGTCGCAAAGAGTCGGACACGACTGAGCGACTGATCTGATCTGATGTTATTTTAAGGAGTTTTTTCCTTTCCACAACTGAAAGAACAGGAATGATTGGGCTTAACTTTGTGGAAGTGGTTTAGGTTAGTTAGTTTGAGACTTTGGTAAGAGATAGCTGGTAGCCAGTCAGTTAATACCTGCACTGCTCAAAATCACCCTGTGCATTAGTGGCAGCTCCCCTCCAGTCTTTTTTCTTGTCCCTCACTGATTCAAGGACAGATTGTAGAGTCCATATTAATAGAAATGGTCATCTCTTTGTTTCATCTGGTCCTGTAGGTGACATTAACCTCTATATGTACTTAATTTAAGGCTAAAGTTGACATCAAATAAAGCTACAACTTAATTTGAATACTTTTACAGTAATACATGTTACAACATCCATTTGTAAGTTAAATAGATTCTATGAATGTCTATGAATCTTTTACTAAGGAACTTTTTTTTTTCTTGATCTTAAACAACAGACATTTTCTCACAGTTCTAGAGGCTAGAAGTCTGAGATGCAAGTGTTAGCAAATGTTGGTTTCTTTTGAGGGCTCTCTCCTTGCCTTGTAGATGGTTGACCTCTTGTGTCTTCACATGATCTCTCCTCTGTGCACAAGACTCTTTTCAGATTTCCTCTTCTTATAAGGATACTGGTCATATTAGATTTGGGTCCTCCATAGGTATTTAATTTAATCATTACTATCTTTTTTTATGTTAATTGGTGTTCTTGGAGGTTGTTGAGGGACTTTGTTGATCAAGGAAAACTCAGGGGAGTAAATCTGTTGTAAAGGTGGGGAGGAGGCATAAAGTAAACAAGCTAAAGGATTAGATGCTTCCATTTCTTAAGGCCATAAAATGAAATCAGCAAAGAAGTACCCTTAAAGCTTTAATAAAAGCTGATCTGTACAGAGAACACTTCCAATTGTTATAATGACAATAGAGTGAGAAAAGTCAAATGCAAATTAAGTAACCAGAATGTATTTAGTTAGTGCAATCTCAGATGGGAGATTTGGTATAGATAGAGCCTCAGGCAAAGTGATAGTCTCTTCCTTTTTTTTTTTTTTTTTTGAGTGCCTATTATGTTTCAGGCACTGCTCTAGGTACTTGGGATAGGTCAGTGAACAAAAGGATTAGAGATCCTCCCTGTGAATAACATGAATGGTCTAGTATCTCCTAGAAGTATCTCTCTAACTCAGTTCCACTGCCAATTATTCTATTAGTGATTTAAATTGTTTTAAGTCTGTGTGGAAAGACACTATTAGTTTTATATTTCCAATGACCTATACATTTTATCTTATGTTCTGCTTAAGCCTTCCTTTTAATAAAGTATTTATTGATTTCTTATGCTATGTGTGCTATGTCCAGAAGAAATGAAGGATTTATTTCTTGACTAAGTAGCATTTGGGCATTTTGTCTTGCTAATAAGGTGTTTCAGTCACTGATTAAGCTCTATTAATTTGTGGCCTTTGTGCAGTTGGTCTGTTTGATAAGATTTCATCCTTTAATACTATATCCTCCTTTTTTTCCTACTTTGTTTTTTTGTCCCTCCCTTTTCTTCAGTTAATCCTGTTTTCCAACCTTAACCCTTTCAGCATTCCACAAAAAGGATCTTCTAATTTGAGCTTTAAAAAGTATTTGAAAATGCTCATATCTTGAGTGCACTTGAATTCCTATTCTCTATTTGTACTTTAAATTATTCTCAGTCTTCAAATTGTGCTTCTTTTTATTCACCATAACCTTCTATGGTGTTGTTCCTCAGAAGCCTACAACAGTTTAAACTGGTGTGTGTGTGTGTGTGTGTGTGTGTGTGTGTTTGTGCTTACACACGTTTGCCAGTGGATTAGCTGAGCTACAATAGAAATGTGTGTGTGTGTTTATTAATAGATATATAAACATGCAGATTGTGTTAAAACATAAGAGAAAGTGATAGCTTACAGTGAACCATGTCAGATTTGTCATCTCCAAAGACTTAGCTTCGGGACCAGAGACCAGGCTTGATCACTTAAAGGTTTCTGTGTAGCAGCATTTTATTAAAGTATAAAAAGGGACAAGAGGGCTGGAGGGCTGCAGTCTGTGGGGTCCCAAACAGTGGGACATGACTGCGATTAAGCACAAAAAGGGACAGAGAAAGCTTCTGACAGAGATATCAGAAGGGGTGTCCTACTCTAGTCTTATCAAGGCCTTATATACTTTAATGGAGAAGGAAATAGTAACCCACTCCAGCACTCTTGCCTGGAAAATCCTATGGATGGAGGAGCCTGGTAGGCTACAGTCCAAGATTAGAACTAACAATAGAAAGGTCTCACCCAGACCCACTCCCATATAAGATAATCAGATTAGTCAGAAAGTTCCTGTTAAGATGGAGAAACTTTTCCTTGAGCAAGATACTTGTTATATAATTGTTAGTATAGAGCTTAAGGAAGAATATACCCTTGAGCAAGATGAGTTGTTTTGTTGTGTAATCATAAGCTCTGGGCTTAAAGAAAGTTAGTCTTAAAGATTGTTGTCATAACAACTCAGAGTTTAAGAAAAAATGTCTTATGTGACTAAGACAAAGCAATGTAGAAAAACAAATTCATGAGTCTGATAATAGGGAAACAGAGAAGTAAATAACAAGCTTATTTCTTCCAAAGGATAAGGGAACTGTTTTTTTTTTTTTTTTTAATAAAACTACTGCATTTAAAAATTACTTTCATGTTAACTAAGGCTATACATTTAATGTTGTATGATTTATAGAGAAGTAATTTGAAATTCTGTTTAAACATTTTTGTTTTTCAAAATTGGATACTGTCAAGATATATATACAATATTCTTTACAGTTAAATTTTCACACATATAATGCATTTAAATTATATGTGTGATATAATGGATAGAAAATCAAATTACTCCCCTTCTACCACATCCCCATTTCTTTCCATTGTACCTCTGTAGAAAGAGTTGAAAATACAGTAAGTTTTAGAATGTTTACAGTGATCCACGTATTTAAAAAATGGAGGGAAAATGGGTAGTAGCTGAACACATTTGAATTCAACAGAATAGCTTTTGAGATTTTATAATTTCAGCCTTTTCAATGTTTTGTCAGAGCATTTGAAAAAGTAGACTGTGAAATCCCACTTAGATATTTTGAGGAGAATTCTGTTGTCTGAAGCTTGGACTTGGAATGTAAAGCAGCACTCTAAGATGTCTGCATACTGAGAACTGTTCAGAGGGGCCTTGATACACATTTGAATTCTGTGCACTTAGGTGAGCCAAGACACTTCCGGTTTCCTGGGGATTAAGTTGATGCCATTAGGAGCGTCATGCTTTTGTTCTTTACCAGTCCTCTCGGGTTTCCTCTTGTGACTGTGGTCATAATACTGTTCTGAAGGTAGCCTAGTGCTTGGATAGACTCACAAAATAACTCACTCTGTTGTATTTGAAGAAAGGGCTGTGTCATGGGGCACAGGAATTTTTTGTTTAATATATTGTGTGGTATTATGTGACTTACCTTTTCTAGGCTTCATTTTCTCACTTTTAAAAGGAAGAGGATTCATGAGATAATCTTGAAGTTTCCATCTTAAAAAAACCCCCGAAACTATGTTATTATATGTATGTATTTTAATTGACTGATTTAAAAGTTTTGTTGGATATTCTGGGGAAAAAAAAAAGTGGAGTGAACAACCCTCAGTATTTCTAAAGCAGTTGTGTAACTGAGACATTCTAGATTTTGTGTTGTGTTCCCCTTTGATATTCTTGTCAACATAGAGGCTTTTGTTCTGTTGTATTTAAATGGTAATTATAACTAGGACCAAGCCAGCTCAGTTTGGTTTTTGGATTCAAAGGACTTGCTTGGGTAGCAGCAGCTAATTATACGGGAAACTTTAAGGTTAAAAACACTTTTCTTCCTATGATTTACAAGGAACCTCCTCACATGTAACTTTAGAAAATTTTGTTAATATTTACATTCAGCATTGCAGTGTTTTTTGCCTCATTAATTGCATCTAGTCCTACTTTATTTGTACCAGATTTTTTTGGTTGGTAGCTGGCAATCTTTTGAGGTAGCTCCACATACATTTCAATGAACACCTGGGCCTTCTCATTAGCACAGGCCTTTACTGAAAGCTAGAGACATCCTTGTGTCCCTCTTTAATCTGACACCTGGTTTCAGGGTTATTTCGTCCAATATCCTGGCTTTGATGAAAGTTTATATTGGGAGCAGAGGGTCATTAAAGGGGTAAAATCCAGCATTTGGAAAGTCTAGAAAATCAGTCAACTGCAAATGATGAAGTTCTCAAATGCATGTCTCTAAAGCTACTTCCAGTGATTGAAACCAATTTTGAAAATGTGAAAACTTGAAATAGTTTCTGATAAAACTTCCTGTAGAAAAAGTGCAGTCAGACTATCTTGGGACTGATTTGTGGAACATGGTAGGTGGCTCCCAGAAGGGAATCTCTACTCTCCAGTAAACACTTATCTGTGCATCTTTGGACTTTCCTGTGATGACCGGCTCAGATCACAGTACCTGCAGAGCTCTCATGCATTTTCACCCTGCCTTGTGTTCTAGGTAGCTGTGTACTTGACTTTCTCTGACATAATGTGCAGACATAAGTTTGTTCTCTCCAGGTCATCAAGTCTGGGAGTGCAGTTCTGAGGAGGTTTGAGAATAATTGAGGCAGACAGAGTGCCTGAGATGAGGACCCTGGGTGGTAGAGTAGAGATTGGAAGGATGATTGGGAAGAACCATTTCTGAAAAACAGAGATGAGAGCATTAGCTGTGGAGTATCTAGGTGGAATAGCTAGGTAAGGAAATAAGCTCCAGAGGGAAGCAATTCTAGAAAAGGAGTAGATACTGGGGTGCATGTTTTGAGATGAGTCTGTCCTGGGTCAGTGCATCTCCAGGCTGCTTCTAATAGCTGGACCCCACCTTGATTTGAATCTGTGTCCATTGCTTCTTTGTTGCCAAATCATGCTGTCATATGAATGTGAAGCTCCTCTGGGGGCAGATAGTGTTTTCTAGTCATATGTTATCCTATTGTTGCCTAGCACATAGTAGACACATTTAAAAAAAAATATTGAATTTAGTTTATATTTTCCAAGTGGGTTATAAGGGTTGTAATTTATATTTTATGTGTGTAGGGAGATGAGAAAGTTATTATTTAGTAGCTGATGGTCTTACTGATTAGCATGTCTTCTAGGAAGATGAGTGACCAAGCCTACACATTCTTTTCACATTGGCCTTTGTATGCTTTCTTTTGGCTATCAGCTTCATCCAGATTGTAAACAGCAACCCAGAAGACAAAGGTTTTATACTCCATTATCATTTCTTCTAGCCAAACAGTTTTGTGTGAATAGAACAGTCTAGTAAAGGAGAGGTTGTTTACCTTTAACTAGGTTTCCCAGGAAATAGTTCTAGCCTTTACCTTTGATTAAAATTGGAGTTTTTGTTTTCCAGGTTATTTCCAGACATTATTATAAAAAGAACCATGTTTGGAAGCAGTAAGGGACTCTCAAATAAAATAATGATTTAGGATTACTTAGTCTTAGTAGTTCTGTAACTGGTTCTATGATTTTTAATGTTAAAAATCCCTTCTGTGTTTACAGTTTAAATGGATTAGATTATGGTGTATGTGTGTGTGTGTATGTATATATGTATGCATGTATAAGCAGTATTCTTTAAAACTACCTGGAGGTCATTTTAAAATTGAGATGTACCCAGTAGTAAGAAACTGAGTATTTTTGATTGAGAGATACTTTAAAAAATGTAGTGCTCTCATCGCTCATTATGGATGAACCTTTAATAGGTGAAGGCATTGGTTCACCAATCTTGTGGATTGGTTTCTGCCTCAGGAATATTTTGCTTTTATAAATTTCATGGCCTAACAAACAAATTCATACATGCTAATGTGAAATAATATATTAAAGAAAATTTAGGAGTTAAACTTTGAGGAACAGGTTTTTTCTGGTATGCACGCTGAGAGTGTTGCATCATGAAAGACAATGACATTGTTAAGATTGTGGTGCTTTATGACATGTATATAATCGTTTATAAGCAAGTCATATTCAGTTTTATAGGTTGTGCATTGCTTAACTATAGAGATGTATATAGAGCTTACAAGTCTGTATTCTGCAACTCTGGGGGTGAATAGATGGAAAATACTATTTTATTCTCGAGGTCTATATTTTTGTATGCCAGGAGATCCAACCAGTCCATCCTAAAGGAGATCAGTCCTGTATTCATTGGAAGGACTGATGCTGAAGCTGAAACTCCAATACTTTGGCCACCTGATGCAAAGAGCTTGACTCATTTGAAAAGACCCTGATGGTAGGACAGATTGAGAGCAGGAAGAGAAGGGGACGACAGGGGATGAGATGGTTGGATGGCATCACTGACTCAATGGACATGGGTTTGGGTAAAGGGAGCTGGTGATGAACAGGGAGGCCTGGTGTGCTGCAGTCCATGAGGTCACAAAGAGTCAGACATGACTGAGCGACTGAATTGAACTGAACTGCGATAGTAAACTAGTAGATACTTCTGTCGAGTACATCAGATAAAAATAAGGGCTATACAAAAAAGTGTGATGTGATAGTGGCCTGATAGCTACTTTAGATTAGGTGGTCAGAAAGAAATAATATAATGAGAAAACAATGCAAAAACCTTTAAGTGGCACAGTTAAAATTATTTTATATACATCTTTTAAGATTGTCATTTTTGTATTTCTGTTGCTAAGGATACTGAGTCTGACACAGTTCTTTGTTTCACTCTGGATTTTTTCAAACTGTTTTAGCAGTGGATGTATTTTTTAAAAGATTTATTTTGGCTGGTTTTCATAAATAAAGAATAACTATATAATGTCAAATTCTTTGAGTTTAACTCAGTGACAAGATTCCAAGTATAAAACAGAGTTTAAAAAAATTTGAGTAACTTTGTTTTTATACAATGAGAAATTTTTTTTTTTAAGTGTTCAGTGATATGTATATCTAAACTTGAAAAGAAAAGACTCGGAAGATAACTTAGTCTTCAGTTAAAAATGAATCTTTATTTAACTTTTCTAATGTCTATGAAATGTTATGAGCAGTTTAGCTTTTGTGTTCTTAACATTGTTTGCTTAAAAATGTTCATTTTTTAGGAAATACTGTATTTTTTCCCAGCCTATTTTCTATCTCTCTTTTGTTTTTCACAAAGTGTTTCCATGTTGCTACTTGGATATTATGTCAGTTATTTTAAATAGCTTCAAAATAGAAGATAAAGTAGGTATGTGGTAATTTATATACTCATTCTTTTTTTTATAATTTTAAAAATTATTACTGGAATTTCACTGTTATAAGTATTTCTGTGATAGACATTTTGTGGCTTACAGATTTTTTTCTGCATGTTGAGTATCTTAAGGGATGTTATCCAAATGTGAATTTCTAAGTATTAATTTCTTTGTTGCCAAAAGAGTGCAATTCATGTCAACGTATGGCAAAACCCACTACAATATTATAAAGTAATTAGCCTCCAATTAACATAAATAAATTTAAAAAAATTTTAAAAAGTAAACATTTTTTTTACATATAATTTAAGGAGGTTTTCATTTTATGGTTGTAAGAAATTATGATTAGCCATTCTAGGAAGGTTTTAACTAGAAAAAACAAAGCAAAAACATTTGAAAGAGAAACTATACTTTGTAGAACAAAGTTTAGAACTAAAGTATTTGGTATAGTTTTGATAAAGTCTGATGGAGGCAACGATTTACTCAAGTGGGTATTCAAAGCTTGCCACCAGTTATATTTTTCAAAAAGCAATGTTAAAGTTTAACTGATTAATTTATCTTCTCATGTCTTAATTTCTGTCTTTGGGATCCTCTGAAAACTTTCTAATTAACAAAAAAAGATAAAAGTAGATAGTTCTTCAGCTAATCCTCAACTGTGCAGGTCATTTGTTTCTCTTACACTCTTCAGTTCAGTTCTACCATGCTTTTATGGATCTCCTGTCCTCTTTATTTGTTTGATGACATTTTATGGACTTACCACCCAGCTATCAGACTTAAAAAATCTTTGAAGATTAAACAGACTAGAGAGAACCTTGGTTGTTTGCAGCCTGAGCATTGTTTCTCTGGCCACTTCTGGGTGGATGGGTGTTAGGATTCTATGGTCTTTGCCAATAATGGGTTTACAGATTAATAAAACTAATAAGTAAAATGCTCTATGAGAACTGGAGATCCGGTAGCCAAACAGCTTGCTTGTGAGTGTATAGCACTTTCCTTTCTCATCGACCAGTGAAATCTTGAAGGTCTTAAGTGCATTACTGATGGATGTTACCTTGTCATGAATTGCATTTCTTCTTTTACTTATCTGGGTTTTATTATCTAACAGAAGCACTATAAATTCTGGCCACATACCATAGGAGTGCTGCACTTGTAGAAACTATTACTGAGATCGAGCATTTTTTGTCCTCAACATAAAATAGGGCACAGTAATAATTAAATTTAATAGTGTGTATTGTTTGTTCACTTCCTGGAGTAAAAAAGAAAATAAAAATATTCATGAGCTGGTAAATATTCTTAGTTTTTGCATACAGCATCCAGGAAAATACTTTGTTACCCTCCTTAGATTCTTTAAAACAAAGTCCAGGGGTTAAGATTCCACACTTCCAGTGCAGGGGCACAGGTTTGAAGTGTGGTCCAGAAACTAAGATCCCGTATGCTATGCAACACCATGCGGCCAAAAGAAAGTTCATTATATTTGGCTTGCTTAAGTAAGGCTTTTGGTTTGAGGATGGAGTGTCTGCTAAATTAAGAAAATTGGGTGTAAAGTACAAGAATTTTATCTTCAATTACTTATCTGTTCTATAAGCTAGTAGCAACAGATACTCTCTAGAATTATAGATCTGTTATAAACCCAGATTAAGAAAAAAATTAAGGTAAAAGGCAAGCTTGATATCTAACTTTCCCTAAAAAATTAAACAAGGTAAAAGGCAAGCTTGATATCTAACTTTCCCTAAAAACATGTATATTTACATGCTTTAAAAACTTCTGCCTGTGGTTTAGTTGCTAAGTTGTGTCCGACTCTTGCGACCCCATGGACTGTAGCCCGCTGGGCTCCTCTGTCCTTGGGATTTCCTAGGCAAGATTAGTGGAGTGGGTTGCTATTTCCTTCTCCATGGGATCTTCCTGACCCAGGAATCGAACCCAGGTCTCCTACATTGCAGGCAGGTTCTTTACCAACTGAACCATCAGGGAAGCCTAAAAACTTCTTCCTACCAGGAATGAAAGGAAGAACAATATTTTGGTGTGTGTTATTTTTACATAAAATAGCAGTAGTTTTCAGATATATGTCAGATATATGTCATTTAGGTTATTCAGGAAGCATATTGCAGATACTGTGAAAATATTAAATGTTTTTTCATTGTATTAATTTCCAATATCCTGACCTTATTATATATTCTCAAAATTTACCTTTTTTTTACCCAATTAAAATGTTCTAATTTGGACCTCAAACAGGGCTTTTTACATATGAGATAAAGCCAGACAGGAAGTAGAGTGACTTAAGTGTATAGTGTGTTGTCTTTTGTTTGCTTTGTATACATGTGGCAATAGCTACTTAAAGCCAGATGTATTATGACCATTCATGTTTAGGAATTCTCATCCATCCATCTAGTTTTATATTATTTATTTATTTTTTTTCTAGGCCCCAGGCTTCTTTGTTTAAGAACAAAGTGATGAGTGATGTGGGAATTAAAGTCAAGAGCATCACTGAACTTCACCTTCCCTCCAACCAGTTTCCCCAAACTCCCTGCCCCCACAGCCATTGTGTTCCCAATTCCTTTCTTAGTGAATGAAAAACTTAATCCCGAAGCCCTGGTACAAACCCCAGAGTTCTCTCCCTAGCTCTCCCCTTCCTCTGCCCCCCATTCCTGGGGTGAGCAGGCACCTCAGTTTGAATGCATGGGAGAGCCCAGAGCGGTGACAGACACCAAGGGAAAGGCCTCACCCTCAGGGAATGGGACCAAAGAGTACCGCGTAGTGAAGTGAGGGCCCCCGTAGCCTGGGGTACCAAAATGGGGCCCTGTCATCCATCTAGTTTTAAAGCTAAACCCCTAAGCCTTCTGATGTAATTCTGGTCCTGCGTGCTTTCCATGTTTCCCTCTCCTGCTGTGAATTTGATTCTTCAGTCTGCATTTCTCAAAGTGTGAGCTGACATGTCCAGTAAAGAAACTTATGAAATTGTTTGCCACCATGATAAATGTTTGTGAAAAGCTGGAAAAGATCCCTGAGAAGGTATCATTTCCCTAAAGTTCTGTTGCTATTGAAAGGCAAAATTTAGTGGAAGAAGTTTCAATTTAAGAAACACTGTTTCATCTGGGTTGGAGTTAAGTTAGATGAGACTTTAAATTCTTAATTCTTCTTGACTATTGTGAAAGGCTTGATAAATATGAAATCAGGAATTAAAAAAAAATTATTTTTGTTTTTGGCTGACTTTCAGTGGCTTTATTTTCTATTGGGTAGACAGTATCCTGCTGCTGTCAATTCAGGACCCATGCCTGCACCATCTGTGAACACCAGACCTGCCTAGTCTGTGCAGGGAAACTTTGCTTGTTCAGGCTGCCTTGCCAGCCTCTTCACTCAGGTCTTGCTGCTTTTGGTGACAGATGAAAGACTCTGATGAAGTAGACTTTTAAGAAAGAGTGGGTTAATATGTTTCTGGAGACAGAAGAAGGGACCTTTGGTATATACTCTAATAACTAGAGAGATGGTTCTGTGTGTGTGTGTGTGTGTGTGTTCAGGCCACACTGTGGAGAATTTTCCCTGCATAGAGAACTCAGTACTGACACCTGAGAGCTTTTGTGTCCTAACTTCAGTTTCATTAAAAGTAAGTTCCGAGAACATTAAAAATGAGTTTTTACCCATTTAGGCTTTTAATTTCGTATTTTAAAAAGTGCTTTTTATGTTAAACAATACTATTTCCCACCTTTTAGGGTAGCTAACAACTCTAGTTAATGAGAGCCCTGAGTTTGAGTCTTTGTTTGCTTGAAATTCTTAGTATGGCTCCCCAGCTTAAAGAAGACTACCTAGTATTGCCCTACCATTTAATTAAACAAGCAAAACAATCTAAACTTGTGGCCCTTAGTCTTCTTCTAGGTCACTATTCCTTTTAGAAGCTCTTAATCTAATTCAGAAATACATGCATGAGTGGATGTCTACACACATTCACCTCTCCACCTCAGTTCACGTGTATACTCATATCAGCATGCATCCCCATCCATCCTAGTTCCTGGAGATTCATAAATCCCCTCTTGAAGTACATTGACAACCTCCAGTTTAAGAACTTACACAAGTTTTAAGTGAAAGGAAGAAAGCAAGATGTTGTTCCCACCACTCCCACCCCACCTCACCCCACACCTTGGGTAAAAGGCAGCTTATTTATTTAATCACCTGTCATTCTTCAGCATCTGTTCATTCACCCACCCATCTATCCATGTTTTATCAGGTGCTTTTTTTGTTGTTGTTGGAACACTTTATTTTCTGCTTTTCCTTTCTTTTCTTTCTTCTTAAATCAGGAACTAGACTGCTTTCTAAATACAGAAAATGGAAGGATGATTCATGGCAACTACGAAGCTGTTCAAGTGGAGAATATACACATATTTGTTTTTGTATAATGCTGCAATTTTAAGCATTTATAACTTTGGGAAAGTTGTACAGATAGTCATTTTAGCTTGGCTTGGTGTACTGTCATCTCTTTTTTCTCCTTTGGCAAGTATTCCTTTGAACCTTTTGTTCTGCTCTAGTTTTAAAATACATTGTTAGTAAAGCAGAATAGGATTTTCTTGGGTAAAAATAAAATCACTAGGCATCTGACCATTTCTTCAGAAAGGTACTCTATCAGAGTAGTTTTTAAAATGTTTTAAATGAAGATTTTACTCCTTTTACCAAAAGTTTCTTTTTGAAGTTATTTGTTTATTTCACATATGAATCATTTTGTGAAGGTATTTTTAGGACTGTAGGGATTCACCTCAGTAATTTTACACATGAAAAATTTTCATATTAAATTGTTTTCCTCCTAGTCCTTACTACTTTAAAAAATTACTGTTGAAACCTTATTTCTTTTTGATGTTTATTTTCAGTATTCATTTTTCTACTGCCCATGTCTTTCTCACCTAGATAAGAAATTAAGCATCTATTTTTTTTTTTTATGTAGACAAGGAAGGCAAACTAACTTATTTGCTAAATAAGGTCCTCATTGCCCTATCATTTTCATTAAGACTGAAATATAAGATCAGGGAAGAAAGAGTCACTCTCAGCATACTGCACATGAGAAAAAGCAGTGTGTTCACATGTGTACAACCTGCTGCAGAGTCTTAGCCAATGAGGAGTGCAGGCAGAGTGGATCCTCATAGCCAACACTTGTGTCAAGAGCATATCATGAAAGATGAAAAAATACAAGTCAGCTTTGATAGCATTTAGGTTTTAAGTAAATATAATATTCTAGCAAAAAAGATTCATTCCTATATCTTAAATTAAACATATTTCATGAGAAGAAAATGTCAATGTTATGGACTTGCCTAATACAACTAAGCCTTAGGTTCTGTCTTTGCTCTTAGGGTATGAAGGAAAATTTAACTGTTTTGAAATATTTGATATGTTGGGGTAGATTTGTAATTTAATGGTAAATATGAAGATTATTTTTTTCTTAGTGGAAATAAAGCATGGAGATTAATAAGCTCATCAATAGAAAAGATCTTTTTCTGTCTCCAAGTGACAATGTAGTTTTTTTATTAAATAGTGTGAGTCATTATTATATGTACTAAAGGATGAAATCAGGCTTTCTGTTTCATTTTTTTCATCCTAGATATCTCTTTTCTTTAGACTCTCTGAATATTCTGCCTCTCCTTTAATAATGCAGTGTTCAGTCTTAAGAACTCTCCATATTACTTTTCCTACCTAACTTTTTCCCTAAGAACAAAAATATCTCATTCAGCCCGGGGATCATTTGAAGGAACCTATAGAAAATGGTTTGAAACAAATTATAAAGCATCTTGAGTCTGAACTTCTGGCCCAACTCAGTCACTCAGTATTTTTTTAGAGGATTATTTGAGGTGAAGGTCCAGTGATATTTCTATTCTCGGCCACTAACGGATAAATGATAAAAGAATTTTAAGGTCTTTGCTAGTGAACTCTGTAAAGAGTGCCAGTCTTGGGTGAGCAGTGAAGTAAGGAGTTTGGATCTGAAAGGGAGCAAATGAAAAACTATTATGACTCTGAAGTGGTCAGTAATGCAGTAAAACTGAGAATTGGGACTTTGTAGCTAAACCTAAAAGATATAATGAATTCTGGTTTACATTTACTCTAGTTCATGACCCAGATTAAAAAGTGCCTGTGGAATTGCATGAGTATGTATGGATAAACATTTTTTTATTATTAATTGCTATTTACTGAGCAGTAAGCACTAACTGCATTTATTTCTAAACAAAATATCATTTAATTCTCCTTAAACATGTGAGTATTTTAGTGATACCTACATTTTGTAGATATGATACATTGAAGTAAACCCACATATGCTAGAATTTTGTTAGAGTTCGTTAGAGAGGCAGAGTGCTCTTTAAAGGTAATGTGACTATCCATTTGCCTTAAAAAAGGTTTAAAATATTTAAAATGCCTAAGTAGATTATATACAATCTAGACAGTACTTTGATGTTTGTCCTTTGTGCATTTTATAGTGGGCCAAGTTGCTGTGTGAGATAGTTACATTTTCATTTGCTGCCTGGTCTAGGAAACCTTTCTGATTTCAGAATATATACTCTTGGAATTTTAAGACTTTAGAGCAAGTGTTTCATGTAGTGAGTTCCAGGTAAAATTTGTAATGGAAAAAAAAATCCCTATGAAGTAATAAAATCAGATGTGATATACTTTCAGTTAGGTTTCCCAAGTGGCTCAGTGAAAGAATCTGCCTGCCAAGCAGGAAATTTGATCCCTGGGTCAGGAAAATCCCCTGGAAAAGGAGATGGCTACCCACTCCAGTATTCTTGTCTGAGAAATCCCGTGGACACAGGAGCCTGGCGGGCTACAGTCCATGAGGTCATAAAAAAGAGTGAGACCTGACTTAGCAACTAAACAGCAACATACTTTCAATTATTTAAAATTCATTATTTGCAGCTTGGGTTGAATGGTAACAAGAGATGCCTAGATTCTATTGGAGACTGAAAAGATTGAAGAGTTTTTCAATAGAAGTATATTAGATAGTAAAAGAAGAGTCTTTTATATATATATATATATATATATATATATATATTTATTTTAAATATCTTGATATATTTAAGAAGCAACTACCATAAATGTGTTACTTTTTGCTATAAAATAGTTTTTGTATTATATGCTTATGTACACATTTTCCTATAGTTTAGAATCAACTTCCTCTATCTGGAAAAATTTCGCTTATCCTTCATGGTCCAGAAAATGTCCTTCCAGCCATATTCCTGAAATAGTAAAAATGATGATGTATTACAGTTAAGTTGTCTTCCTTCTTTAGGACTTGGTGACATCTAGTACATAGAAGGTGATTGACAAGTATTTGCAGAATGAATGAAAGAATGGGTGAATACGTTATACTTTTAATTAATTTAACAAAATTTTTAGCCGGGTTTAGCTATTCAGATCAATTTATATAAATATCTGAAGCATTCAAGTAAATGAGCAACTACCATCATAGTTCATTGTCTCTGGGAACACTTGCTGATTCCTCTTTCTTTACCCAGTGAGTTTTAAAGTAAAAAGGGTTATGAATAATGACATTCTGAATTTTAAAACATTTTATTATGGAAGTTTTTATACATAAGGAAGTTGAAAGAAATTTGGTGAATACCAGTTTACCTACCACTCATTTTAGCAATTGTTGTTGTCATTGTTTAGTTGCTCAGTTGTGTCTGACTCCAGGGACTGCAGCCCGCCAAGGTTCTATGTCCCCAAGCATACTGGGGTGGGTTGCCGTTTCCTTCCAAAGGATCTTCCTGACCCTGGGATCAAACCCGTGTCTCGCGCAATGCAGGTGGATTCTTTACTGCTGATCCACTGGGGGGGCAAACATTTGTCAATTATCTGTCAAGTATCAATTTGTGAAGTATCTGGTCCATTTGTTTGTCCCTCTATTCATCCCTCTATTCCATCTATCTTATGATACATTTAAAGGTAAATGCTTTAGCATGCATATCATCATCTAGAATTCAGTAATAGTTTCCATTTTTTTTTTCTTCTTGAGGTAAATTGAAGTACGATGGACATGCGTAGTCTTAAGTGAACGTTTGCTAATTTTGACAGATGCTTGTACCTGTTAACACAAACTTCTATCAAGATAACATTACCATCACCTCAGAAAGTTCCCTCATGTCCATTCCCAGTCAGCTTTTACCATCACACCTCATGGCAAACAATTTTTCTGATTTTTTTTCTGTTCCTTGGTAAGTTTTGCCAAAACATGACATCTTTAAGGAGTCAACGTATGTAAATGTTTAACTGGAAAACATAGGAAGGCGACAGATTGTTGTGTGAAATGATCTTAAGAATGACAGCTGTAAAACCTGAGAGGGCAGCTGATGAAGGAAAGCTAAAACGACTTCATGAGATGACTTATGACACGAATTTAGGGCAATGCCAGAAGGACACACAGGTAGCGGCCATTAAATCTTGTAATTGCTTATAATGGTATTGGACCATATAAACCTGAAAGTCACTTGACAGATTTTTGCCTGGTTGTCAGCAAGAGTGACATAATTCTATGACCCAAATAAACGCATATCTTTACAAAGGTTGTAAAGTCGAAATATGGCATTTGTTTCAAGTATTTTGCTTTTGTGATTGAGCTAGCTAAAAATACTGGGCTTTTAAAATAATCTATTATAAAACATTGATGCAAATACAAAGTTTTAATTGTATAATGGAGAAAAATATTTTGGAATGTATAAAATCACTTTGTATTAAGAGTCTTTGTATTTAAAAATATAGTTTTAATAGTGTAGTTATACATCATATAGGGTTGTGCAGGTATAATGAATTAATCATGTACTTTGTATCCATCACTAATATGTTTAAATTCTGAACTTTAGCCAATAGAAAAAGAAATCACCATTAAAATCTATAAAATAGTAGAACATAGTTTGGGAACCGATCTTCAATTTATCACTATTTCTAGTCTCTAACCTCTCTTTTGCATAAAGCCTGAATATTAGCTGATGGTTTGTTAGAATGTACACCACCCAACCCCCACCCCACCTACCTTTTCTCTCTTCCTTTTTTCTCTCCTTCCCTTTCTCCTTCCCTTCCTGCTACTTAAAAATGTATTTATTGTGCACTGACCATATAACATTGTATAAGATTCTGGAGATACTGTGAGTAGAAAGTATCTTAATGTAAATCAGATTCTAAAACTAGTACTTAGATTTGTGAACATTAAATTCTAATGAGTCAGAGCTCACTTTAAAAGCAATCATGCCTCTTAAAGTTTTTCAATAGTTTTTGTAGAAAATGAAACAGGGTGGTATACGTGATCTAAGTTGATTCGGTATTTGTGGTGTGGACATAATTCTTTTCTTATCACAACTGAAACACTGGACCTGGTTTATCATTGACACCTGCCCTACCCATCAACTCTTCATGCTCAGTGCAGTCATCTGTATATTTAGCGCTCTCTTACTTTAATAAAGATTCACTTGTGTCTCTGCTTCTACAGGTAGTTTTTTATTGGTTCTAAAAGAACTGTTCTTGGTCACGGAAGTCAGGAATTTCTTCTGTAATCTCTCAATTTGCATAGTATTAGAGAACAAAGTTCATGGAGCTAGAAGTCAGGAAACTAATTTTCTCCATTTTATTAGCTATGACCTGGGACAACTTAGGTGCTTAGTTGCTGTTACTTTCAATGAAGTACTTTCCAATTTAGGCTGTATCTCAGAGAAGAAAAAATATGTGTATATAAAAATTGAAGTGTAATTACTTTAGAACTATTTTTATTGTAGGAAAATATGCATAACATAGAATGTATTATTTTAACCATTTTCAGTACCTTAAATGTATTCTGTTTGTTGTACCACCGTCACCCACATCCATCTCCAGAATTTTTCATCTTTTCCACACTGAAAGTCTGTACTTGTTAAATAGTAACTCAGTGACTCCTCATACTTCCCTCCCTGTGGCCTCTCAGTTCAGTTCCGTTCCATTCAGTTGCTCAGTCGTGTCCAACTCTTTGCGACCCCATGGACTACAGCATGCCAGGCCTCCCTGTCCATCACCAACTCCCAGAGTTTACTCAAAGTCATGTCCACTGAGTCGGTGATGCCATCCAACCATCTCAACCTCTGTCGTCCCCTTCTCCTCCTGCATTCAATCTTTCCCAGCATCAGAGTCCTTTCAAATGAGTCAGGTCTTTGCATCAGGTGGCCAAAGTACTGGAGTTTCGCTTCAAACCTCAGTCTTTCCAATGAACACCCAGGACTGATCTCCCCTAGGATGGACTGGTCGGATCTCCTTGCCGTCCAAGGGGCTCTCAAGAGTCTTCTCCAACACCACAGTTCAAAGGCATCAATTCTTTGGTGCTCAGCCTTCTTTATAGTCCAACTCTCACATCCATACATGACTACTGGAAAAACCATAGCCTTGGCTAGATGGACCTTTGATGGCAAAAGAATGTCTCTGCTTTTTAGTATGCTGTCTAGGTTTGTTATAACTTTCCTCCCAAGGAGTAAGCATCTTTTAATTTCATGGCTGCAGTCACCATCTGCAGTGATTTTGGAGCCCCCCAAAATAGTCTGACACTGTTTCCCCATCTATTTGCTATGAAGTGATAGGACTGGATGCCATGATCTTTGTTTTCTGAATGTTGAGCTTTAAGCCAACTTTTTCACTCTCCTCTTCACTTTCATCAAGAGGCTTTTAGTTCTTCTTCACTTTCTGCCGTAAGGGTGGTGTCATCTGCATATCTGAGGTTATTGATATTTCTCCCGGCAATCTTGATTCCAGCTTGCGCTTCATCCAGCCCAACGTTTCTCATGATGTACTCTGCATTTAAGTTAAATAAACAGGGTGACAATATACAACCTTGATGTACTGCTTTTCCTATTTGGAACCAGTCTGTTGTTCCATGTCCAGTTCTAACTGTTGCTTCCTGACCTGCATACAGACTTCTCAGGAGGCAGGTCAGGTGGTCTGGTATTCCCATCTCTTTCAGAATTTTCCACAGTTGATTGTGATCCACACAGTCAAAGGCTCTGGCACAGTCAATAAAGCAGAAATAGATGTTTTTCTGGAACTCTCTTGCTTTTTCGATGATCCAGCAGATGTTGGCAATCTCTGGTTCCTCTGCCTTTTCTAAAACCAGCTTGAACATCTGGAAGTTCATAGTTCATGTATTGTTGAAGCCTGGCTTGGAGAATTTTGAGCATTACTTTACTAGCATGTGAGATGAGTGCAATTGTGCGGTAGTTTGATCATTCTTTGGCATTGCCTCTCTTAGGGATTGGAATGAAAACTGACCTTTTCCAGTCCTATGGCCACTGCTGAGTTTTCCAAATTTCCCGCCTCTGGACACCACCATCTTTTGTCTTTAGGATTATAGAAGATTTATTTTTTTTTTTTTTGTTAAGAGGGCTAACTTTTCTCTTTCCTCCCATTCCTCTTAGTTTAAGAAGTGTTCTAATGTTTTAACATATTCTCTAATTTTTATTCTACAGCTGTGGAGACAGCAACAAAAACACTTTGAAATAAATGTGCCTAGGCAATTGTATAAATGTAATGCATTTAAACTAGCCATTTATTTGATATTAGGCATTTCATTTGATTTCCACCTATGGCTATGGCTTTGAGAAGTTTGATTTACAATTTATTTGATGTGATTTCAGGTTGTGAATCTTTGCAATGCAATAATTAGAACTTAGGTTATTTGAAGTATGGCTTAATGAAGTGTAAAGGGTACGAAATGAAAGATAAATAACATGTAACCTAGGGAATATTTGCATAAATGGCATTTAGCTGTTGGGCATTTTTTAATTTATACTGCAAGTGCTTTTTCATAATATATAAAGGTGGTTTTACTAATATTGGTACAATTTAGAACATTTTGTAAAGGTAATTAGATGATTGAAATTTTTGTTTTTTATTTTCAATGATTTGATATTTTCAGGCCAGCATTTGGTTCAATATATTGAGTACTAAAAGAAAAGTCCTAGTCATTTGAATAGCCATAACTCTAATTGTATGAAGAATTTCACTGGTATAAGCAGTACAAAGTTTAAAGGAACTCAGTGTAACCTAGTTACCAGAAATGATGTTTGTTGAATGCCAGTGAGATATAATGATGTTTCTGTTTTTGCTTTTTTTTGGTATTGACAGTTGAAGAGATACCAGAAAAGGTCCAGAGTGGATGGGACACATGTTTTTCAAATTGACCTTTTTAAATCCTGGGATTCAATGACAGTGATGTAACTGAGTTATTAAATGCTGTGACTCCTGGAATGAAGAAACAAAAATGTAGATATTGCTAATTGGTAAATACTTAGATCAAGACAAAATTTCCTAGTTTCAGAGGCATGAAGGCTTTGTTGCGGACCTGAAATTTAAACATTTTTTGAGAAAAAAATGCAAAATTGCAACTACAGATTAATGTATACAAGTTTAATACTTACAATGAGAAAAGAAAATGGATGACATGTTTTTAAAAAGATGGCCAAATTTTTGAATTCCTGATCATACTTTAAAACTACTAAAATTTAAAAATTGACACCTATAGGATATGTAGTCTTTGATTGCCTCTTCCTGTGGTATGCTTATGCTACATGTTTGTGCTGTACAAAGAGAGTTTGAGAAATTCTATTTCAAGAGTCCTACAAAAATGAAAAAGGAAATGTGTGCTGCATTTATAATTACATAAGAGTTATCAAATATATTCCTAATAAAAGAAAATGCCTGATTTACTAGGCATTGGCTAAAGACTGAATTATCTGCTTATACTATTTCCTATATCATGATTGGAAGAATTTACCCCAGACTGTCTTTTAGCTGTGTATATTTCAGACTTCCTCCCCGACTTACCACCTACCTGTAGTTCTAGTTTCCATGGGACACATCATATGTCTCCTTGACCTCTGTCTCTAAACTTTCATTTCATGACTCCAGGTAGTTGGTGCAATGGGTAAAAAAGGGGTATTACTAGAAGGTAGTCCTACAGTGGAATAATTAATTACACATGGAAATGAGTGAGAACCAGATACATACATCCTACTAAACCCAAATTGAATGTGTCACCAATTCTCTCTCCTCTTTGTTGGAACCTCAAAGTGCCTGCTATGACTCACACCATTTGACACGAGAAAATAACCCTGAAGCCTAAGCTTCATGAAGCAAATTTATGGTAAAATCACCTCTGTGGATTCTGTAGTGCTGTGTCTATGGTGAAGGAAATCTGCCATCCAGTATGGTTGCCACTAGTCATATGTACCTGTTGAATACTTGAAATATGATTAGTGCCCCAGAGAAATGAATCTTTAATTTTATACTTTAAAGTTAAGGAGATATTTGTGACTAATGTACTGTGTTGGATAGTATAGGTCTAGCATCTTTATTATTATTTTATGTAAAATTAGTGCTCATGTAACCCTGTTAAAGATACTATGTATTGATGTATCATATTCAGCTTTACTTAGTTTATTTAGAGATAAACTCTCCATTGTAACCTGAATTCTTGATTACATGATACTGCCTATTGAGCAAAGTAGGGAATCCTCGTAATTATAAACAAGATTTATATTTGAAAATCTATTTAAATTTAAGCTGAAAGAAGTGTTTCTTCTGATGGGGATATTGTCTTGCTGGAAAATTATCTTGAATCAGAAGTATTAAAATATTATGGGCTGAAATGTGTTTTCAAAGTAATGGTTAAAGCCTTTTTGTATGAAGCATTTTATATTTTTCTTTAGAAACCTAATAGAACATTTCCAAAGACAGAAGGCAAGTGTAATATTTGGTTGATGTGTTTAATATTATTTTTGGCTGATTAGTTTGCTAATTCAAGTGCTCCAAACAAGATTCCAAGATTTGGGCTAGATCTTGTTTTGCTATGACTTGGCATTTGACAGTAATTAATGAATATTTAAATTGGTCAAAGAAAAGGGGAAACATGAATATTGCTTAGTAGAATTCTAGGAACCATGTCTATGGCTTATCATTACATACAATTTTCTGAAACTTTGCAAATTTTATTCATTATATGCCTCATGTAGAATGGAACATTTTCATAGTTATTAATGCAGTGTACAGGTGACCTTTCAAGGTTTGTGTATAAAATTTCAGTGTGTATTTAAGTGGAATAATTAATAATTTTCTATTCATGTGCTGGTGAATTTTATTTGAACAGCTGAGTGTTGATAGAAATTGGGAATAGATGTTTTCTGTACATCTGCATGTAATAATTGTGATTAATATTTAGATTTACTGGATTGACTTTTTAATTTTTTTATTTTATTTTATTTTTTTTTTCTGCGGTGGAGACAAAGTAAGACATGGGCCAGGCCCTGAACAAGCTCACAATGACAAAAGGAGGATTACACATGACTGTGCCCCAGGAGGGAAGGGGGATTACTTTAGAGAAATATTCAGAAAGTGCTACAAGGATTCAAGGATGAGCTATTAAATCTGTTTGCTGAGATGGAGGGAGGCTGGTTCATCGATGAGGTGGCATATAAGCTCACACATGAAGATTGGGTATGATGTTAACAAGCAGAGACATTCAGATGGGGTGGGAGGGAGTAGGGGAGAGAGAAGAGGAAGGGAGCTGAGATGCAGCCCAGGCTGAACACAGGAGGCGGTGCAGGGCACACCCAGTGTTTTGCTCAGATGAGCACCTCATGCGTAAGCTTGCCATATAGTGGGGAGACCTGCTGGGGGCCACAGGCTGCACAGCCTTAGCTCCTGGAGCTTCATTCTGTGGGACAGGGCACACCCGGCTGTTTGCACAATAGAGGCCCGTGATCCATGGTTCTGAGGGTTACTTTGGTCTCAGTGTACACAAGGGACCAGAGAGAAAGTTGAGGGTGAGGAGGTCAATGTGGAGGTTTACTGCAGGATTTCAGATCAGAAATAATGAGGTCCTGCCTGAACAGGAAAGCAACAGTGGAAATAAAAAAGGTGGAGGCAATGCAAGAGGTATTGTGAAGATAAAACCTGTAAGTCTTGGTAATGAACTGGATGCAGTAGGTAGGATGAGTCAAAGATGACTAATAGGGGCTAACATTTATTGAAAGCTGTGCTAAGCCCTTTACATGTGTTAACTTATTTGATCCTTCTAATAGTAGATACTATTAGTATCCCCATTTAACAGATAAGAAAATTGAGGCATTTCTGGAGATTCTATGTCTTCTCCAGAATTCTAACCCATGTCTCACCAGTAGTCATTCAATATCCTGCCTTCTGTGGTGCTCTGCTTATTCCTGGATTGACTTTTTTAATTGAGGTAAAATTTAAATAATATAAAATTAACTGCTTTGAAGTATATAATCATTGACATTCACAATGTTGTTTTACCTCTGTTTAGTTTCAAAACATTTTCAACATCACTGAAGAAATCTCCCGTATTCAAAATGGATGCAGGTATTCCAAATATTTCATAAAAATGAAATAATACAGCACATGGACTTTTGTTTCTTGACTTCTTTTACATTTTAATATAATTTTTTCAAGGCTTATCTTTGTATTAGTGCTTTATTTCTTTTTAAGTTTGAATATTATATTGTAAGGTTTCCCTTGTGACTCAGTGGTAGAGAATCTGCCTGCCAGTGAAGGAAGTGCATGTTCAGTCCTGGGTTTGGGAAGATCCCCTTGAGAAGGAAATGGCAACCCACTCTAGATTTCTTGCCCAGAGAATCTCTTGGACACAAGAGCCTGGTGGGCTACAGTCCATAGGTTTGCAAAAGATTTAGGCGTGACTTTCAAGGCTATGGTTTTTCCAGTGGTCATGTATGGATGTGAGAGTTGGACTGTGAAGGAAGCTGAGTGCCGAAGAATTGATGCTTTTGAACTGTGGTGTTGGAGAAGACTCTTGAGAATCCCTCGAACTGCAAGGAGATCCAACCAGTCCATTCTGAAGGAGATCAGCCCTGGGATTCCTTTGGAGGGAATGATGCTAAAGTTGAAACTCCAGGACTTTGGCCACCTCAGGTGAAGAGTTGACTCATTGGAAAAGACTCTGATGCTGGGAGGGATTGGGGGCAGGAGGAGAAGGGGACGACAGCGGATGAGATGGCTGGATGGCATCATCGACTTGATGGACGTGAGTCTGAGTGAACTCCGGGAGTTGGTGATGGACAAGGAAGCCTGGCGTGCTGCGATTCATGGGGTCGCAAAGAGTCAGACACGACTGAGCGACTGAACAGAACTGAGTGACTAAACAACAAACAACAGCAATATTCTCTTGTATAAATATACCACATTTTGTTTTTCCATTCATCAATTAGACTGTTTTAAAAATTTTAAAATTGAAATAGAGTTGATTCATAATGCTATGTAGAATAGCTTTTAAATAAAATTGAAACTAGGAACTCCAGTAATTTTTCTTAATCAGTTCTAAGCCTTAATTGACCATGAACCTTCTTGTTTATAGTCAGTCAATACTCTTTAGGTTTAGCTTATTGAAATATGACCAGTGTTTCATTTTTTACCCTCAGTCACATTCCCCTTCACTGATTTTTTAATGCTGTTTGTGCTAAACATTTTCTATAAACCTCTCTTAACATTATTTTTAAATGTTAGTGAGATAGTCTGATATACTCTAAATTTATTCTAAATCATAGAATGATAAAGCTGAAAGAAAAATAAAATTTGATCTATGAGACTAATATTTTAAACTATAATTTGATAAGAAAATAAACAGTAAAATGAAACCATTGAGGAAAGTCATTTGTAGGGCAGGAATAGAGATGCAGATGGAGAGAACAGATGTGTAGACATGGAGTAGGGGGTTAGGGAGGTGGGATGAATTGAGAGATTGGCATTGACATGTATACACTACCATGTCTAAAACAGACAGCTAGTGGGAACCTGCTGTATATCACAGGGAGCTCAGTTTCGTTCTCTGTGGTACCTAGACTGTGTGTGGTGGGGTTTGAGAGGGAGGTTCAAGAGGGAGAGGATATATGTGTACATATAACTGATTCACTTCGTTGTATAGCAGAAACTAACACAGTAACACAATATTGTAAAGTGGCTATACTCCAGTTTTTTTTAAAGGAAAGTCAAAAGAAATCTCCAGATATTAGATTTTTAATATTCCCTTTCCTATCAGTGAATATAGATGTCTTTAAAAAATGGTGAGCTTCACCATATTGAATCTGTGATATAAGATGTATTGCATCATGTTGTAAGGGCTCTTTGTTTTTAATCTCTTGTTCCACTAGTCTGGGCCTCACTTTTCTAAAGACTGGCACATAGAAAGACATGAACGTTGCTCATAGTAAATCTCTCTTTAGAAACTCAGGACTCACGATATGTGTTATTTGCAGATTTTTTAAACTTTTGTTTTCTCTTGGTATTTTTTAGAGGAGCACAACCTGTCTATGTTTTTAAAAAATTATCACTTGGTAACCATTTGCAAAATTCTCAGTAGCATCTTAAAAAGTTGCTTCCTGATGGATTTATTCTTGCATTCTTTCTTGGTTGTGCACTTTTTTTTTTTAAACAGGCTGTGGTTGTGTCATATATGCTCGTTGTAATTTGGCTTTTCAAAATGTCAAATGCCAGCCATATGCAAAATAAGGTAATTTACATTTTTATGACTGTGAAATTTAGCTCATTTTTCAGAATAAACAGAAACCTCAAATGACTTCTTTTAGTCTAATTTGTTGACTTTGGTGATTTGTCAGTGTGTGAGTAACAGACTGTGTTAGTTTCCATCCCCGAGTAACAAGCTACCACAAACATAGTGGCTTAAAACAACGTGAGCAGCGGATCTTACAGTTTCTGTGGATCGAGAGTTCAGGTTCAGAATAGTTGGATTTGTGCTCAGGATCTCACAGGCTGAGTTCAAGGTCTTGGCTGGGCTGAGGGCTCTTGAGGTCTTCTTGCATATTTGTCTTATTGTTGGAATAATTCATTTTCTTGGGGTTGTCTGATTGAGGCCTTGATTTTTTTTTTTGGCTAGCTGTTGACTGGAGACCGCTCTTCGTCTCTAGAGGCCCTCTTAGGGTTTTGCTACAGGCCCCTCGTATGAGGCCCTTTCTTAAAGGCAGCAGGAGAATCCCTCCTAGGCTCTGAGGCTCTTCCTTCAGGAAAGGCCAAGTCTCTTCTGAGAGCTCCCCTGGTTAGCCCAGAATAATCTTCCTTTGACAGACTTAAAGTCAGCTGGTTTTTAACCTTAATTATAGCTGTAAAATCCTCTTACCTCTGTCATAGAATATCATCTAATACAGAGAATGAACCCTATCATATTTATAGTCCTGCGGTACTCAAGAGGAAGAAAGTACAGAGACTCTACCCTAGGGAGCAGGCATCCTCTAAGATGGAGGCCATCTTGGAATACTGTCGACTACACAGAAGTTAGGTGATAGTTATAAATTGTACCTGTATATATTTTTAAAAACAGCAGGCAGTACTTTCAAGAGCAACTTTAGGTTTACAGAAAAATAGAGCGTAAAGTACAGAGCTTCCATATACCCCTTTCCCTCTACACAGTTTACTGGGTTTTTGTTGCTGTTGTTGCATTAATGCAGTATACTTGTTAAAACTGAGCCAATATTGATACTATATTATTAACTCAAGTCTATAGTTTATGTTAAGGTTTACACTTCATATTGTTCTATGGGTTTTGACAGATGCATAATATCATGTATGTACCATTACAGTATCGAACAAAATGATATCACCTCCCTAAAGAATCCCCTGTGCTCCATCTATTCATCCTTCCCTCCTCTCTCCCCTGGAACCTTTGGCAACTTCTGGTCTTTTTACTATCTCTAATAGTACTGCTTTGCCAGAATATTATATAGGTGGGATCATAAAACGTATAGCCTTTCCAGACTGGTTTCTTTCAATTAATAATAGGCATTTAATGTTCTTCCATGTGTTTCTGTGACTTGATAGCTTATTTGTTTTTATTGCTGAAAAATACTGCATTGTATGGTTGTACCACAGTTTGCTTAATCTGGTAGGCTGCTCTCTGGATCTTATTTGAGTATTGCTAGGAAATGGCCTGTAGAGGTGTCAGTAGGTGTCTCTAGGAAGCCTTCTTTGGAAAAGAAGGAAGGGGTTTCTCTTTCTGGTTCCAACGCACTTTGCTCTCTTGCTCCTCCTGTGTGTGGTGGAAGTGAGCCAACCCCTAAGGGGTGGACAGAATCCACTGAGAAGATGCTTATGGGGGTGCTACTGAAACTTTGGGAGACTGCTGTTTGTGGTATCTGTGAGACTTTCTGGGGAGACTACCTGGGGGATGGTGAAACTCGTTAGGGTGGGCTCATAGGGGTGCTGATTAAAGCTTCTGGAGGGGTGATTGTCCCTGGGTGCCCCAGGAACAAGAAGAAAATAAAGCATACTGTAACCAGAAAGAGAAGACCTCTATTCTAGCAATCTTCCTGTAGCACCCTGTGCTAATAAAACTTAAGGTTATGGATACTGGCAAAGAAGAAAAGATACAGGGTACAGCTTCAGTATCATACAGGACAGTGAAGGGCAGAAGGAAAATTTGGAGTTGACAGGCAAGAAGTTGATAACTAACACACTTTCTGTTTCTACTTTGCTGAGAGTTTTTTAAAAATCAGGAATGAGTACTGAAAGAAGATCCCCTGGAGAAGGAAGTGACAACTCACTCCAGTATTCTTGCTGGAAAATCCTATAGACAGAGGAGCCTGAATGGCTATAGTCCATGGGGTCGCAAAAAAATTGGACATGACCTAGTGCCTAAACAATGACAACAACATTGAATATTATCACATGCTCTTCTGCAGCTATCAAGATAGTCATATGGTCTTATCTTTTAATCTGTTAAAATGGTAAATTAATTGGATTTTTGAATGTGAAACCGATTTTGCATTCCTACCTAAGCCATACTTGATTATGATGTAATTCCTTTATATATATATATAAAGGAATATATATATATATATATAAATAGTTGATCCTTGAAAATGCAAGAGTTAAGGACACTGACGCTCTGAATAATTCAAAATTCAAGTATAATTTATACTTGGTCTTCTGTATCTTTGGTTCCTCTGTATCCCTAGTTCTGCATCCTTGTATTCAGTCAACTCAGATTTTATAGTACTGTTGTATTTATTCCTGAAAAACAGTCTGGGTAAGTGGGTCTCGATAGTTCAAACTGGCAAGTTGTTCAGCAATCAGTTGTATTGCTGGATTGAATTTGGTAATATTTTGTTACATACAGGTCTTTATATCCATAAGATGGGTAGTCTATGATTTTCTTTTTCTGTAATGCCATTTGGTTTTGGAGGGTTTGGTAGCTTCATAAAATAAGTTGGAAAGTATTCCTTCTTCTCTCTTTTTGTGAACAAGTTTGTATAGGATTTGTCTCAGTTCTTCCTTAAATTTTTGATAGAATTTACCAGTGAAGCCTCTGGTCCTGGAATCTTCTTTGTGAGAATACATTTAGTTACAAATTCAATTTTTGAGATTGATGATGAGAGTCTTTTTGAATCACTCGTACTTTGCATCTGTCAAGCAATTTATTCATTTAAGTTATCAAGGATATTGATAGAAAATTATTCTTAATGTTCCCTTATTGTTTTAGTGTTAGAAGCATCTGTAGAGTGTCTTTGTTTTTATTTCTTGTACTTGTTAATTTTATCTTCCCTCTTTTATTCCCTTAGTCATTCTAGCTAGAGGTTTATCACTTAAGTTCTTTTTTTCTTTAAAGCATCTTTAGTAAACTATATTCAAGTGAAAATGTAATATTCAAGGTTAGATATTAGCTATGGTGCTGTGTATTATTGTGTGTGTGTTATGAATAATGAATGAAAAGAATTTTGGAAAAAGTAATAAATTATACTTGAATGTTAAATACTGTTTTTCCAAATTCAATTTTGTATTAGGGTGTAGCTGATTAACAGTGTTATGATAGTTTCAGGTGAATCAATTCACTTTATGGTAAAAGTGAGGTTTTCATTAAACTCTGACATTTTATCAGGAACTATAATACTTCCTTTTTTTCTATCTCATATACTTCTAATTCACCTTTCCATACCTGAGAGATTCACTGAATCATAGTATGAAAGCATTTGCATTAAAAAAAAATGCATCTTTGACTTGTCTCTTTTCAATGTCTTTGCTTATTTGCTCTTAAAAACTATTTTCTCTCTTCTATTTACTTCTTTTTTTTAAGTTGCTTTGCCTTCTCTAATTTTTTACGGTAGAAATTTAACTTTTAAAGCCACACATTTTCCTCTAAACCAGTGATCTCAAAGTTCTGTTCCAAATGAAAATGATCTAAGAATTTTTAAATATACTAATGGCTGTTTCCCAACCCAAGACACTGTGATTTAATTGTGGAAGTAGACATGGGCTACAATGGGATATTTAAAAATTCTTGATTCTGATGTGCAGCACATTCTGTGAAGCATTGCTCTGAGCTTCTCAGTTTAGCTTCCCCACAAAATTTGATAGATTGTGTTTTCATTTTAATTCATTTCAAGATATTTAAAAATTTCCCTTGTGATTTCTCTTTTCTTCATTGGTAATTTAGAAGCACATTGTTTTATTCTCAAATATTTCAGGGTTTCTGTTCTTTTTCTCTCTTTTTTCTTGATTTCCTGTGATCAAAGAAAATATTCTGAGTGATTTTAACATTATAAAATTTATTGGACTTTTTAAATTCAAGCCTGCCATGTGTTGAATCTTGGTTTATGTTTCATGTGCACTGGAAAATTAATGTGTATTTTGCCATTGTTGGCTGGAGTATTCTGTAACTATTAGATTGGGTGTATTGATGGTGTTAGTCAAGTATCCTATGTACCTATGTATGTTTTGGTCTTTTTGTTCTATGAATTACTGTGAGAAGTGTGCTAATCTCCAAGTGTTGCTGTAAGTTTGTTTATTTCATCATTCATTTCTATTAATTATTGCTTCATGTGTCCTGATAACTCTCTGTTATTAGGCACATATACATTATGGATTGTTAAGTATTCTTGATGAATTGATTCTTATCATAATAAAATGCCCATATTTATCTTTGGTAATATTACTTATTCTGAAATCTATGTTGCTATTAATGTAAGTACTCAAGCTTTTTTATGATTAGTGTGTGCATGATAAATCTTTAAAAAATTTACTTTTAACATATTTTTATAATTAATCTGGATTTAACTTAGCCTATATTTGGTCTTATTTTACTTACAATCCAAACAATCTGAGCCTTTCAAATTGAATATATACTAGCCTCACTTAGCTAGACTTCTGCAAGAGAAATAAGTCTACAGAAAATGATTTGAATAGGTATTTTCCCAATTTTCCTGAGTGTGGGACTAAACACATCTCAATCTAGGTGGTCAGGGGAGAAGTTAATTTACTGCATACAATAAATGCCTTAGATACCAGAGCTTGATTCTTTTGGGGAGCCCTGCTAGAGAGGCTAGGTTGAATTTCCATGTAATATAATTACTTAAATCTGTCATCTTTTTGTTCCTTTGTTTTTTCCTTCTTTTTTTTTTTTTTTGGTGGCTGTTTGTAATTTCTTCTATTCCTGTGGCCTTTTTGGATAACTGAGTATATTTTATGTGCTATTTTATCTCTACTATTGTTATATGTTGGTACTTTGCTTTGTACCAACCAATCAGTGGTTGCTTTGGAGTTTACAGGATGTGTTTATATATATTAGGGCTTCACAGGTGACACTAGTGGTAAAGAATTCTCCTGCAGTGCTGGAGATGCAGATTCAATCCCTGGGTTGCAAAGATTCCCTGAAGGAGGAAATGTCAATCCACTCCAGTTTTCTTCCCTAGGAAATCCCATGGACTGAGCAGCTTGGTGGACTACAGTCCATGGGGTTGCAAAAGAATTGGACATGACTTAGTGACTCAACAACAACAATTTATATATATCAGTACACAAGTATTCCTTGGAAGGAAAAAAAAAATCATCAACCTATACAGCATATTAAAAAGCAGAGACATTACTTTTGTCAACAAAGGTCCATCTAGTCAAGGCTATGGTTTTTCCAGTGGTCATGTATGGATGTGAGAGTTGGACTATAAAGAAAGCTGAGCGCCAAAGAATTGATGCTTTTAAACTGTGGTGTTGGAGAAGACTCTTGAGAGTCCCTTGGACTACAAGGAGATCCAACCAGTCCATCCTAAAGGAGATCAGTCCTGGGTGTTCATTGGTAGGACTGATTTTGAAGCTGAAACTCCAATATTTTGGCCACCTGATGTGAAGAGCTGACTCATTTGAAGAGACCCTGATGCTGGGAAAGATTGAGAGCAGGAGAAGGGGACGACAAGAGGATGAGATGGTTGGATGGCTTCACTGACTCAATGAACATGGGTTTGGGTGAACTCCGGGAGTTGGTGGTGGACAGGGAGACCTGGCGTGCTGTGGTTCATGGGGTCTCAGAGTCAGACATGACTGAGCGAATGAACTGAACTGAACTGACCTTATGTAGAATATGTATTAGTAACACTTTATAGTATACCTTCAAATAATTATATGACTTTACACTTATAATTATCTTACAATTGTGTACTTCCAGTAGCCCCTTCCATCTTTTGTGCTATTGTGGTGATACATTTTACATCTACATGTGTTTGAATTCCACAATACATTATTTTTACTGTACACAAGTATCTCTTATGGATATTAAAATTTATAATAAACATAACTTTTTCTTATATTCTTCACACTATTTTCTATTCATTTATGTAGATGCAAGTTTCTATCTTGGTATTATTTTTCTTTTAACTTGAAGAACTTCATTGTTTCCTCTTAATGCTGATGACAACGTCTCTGCCTTTATGTTGTGTTTATTTTTGAGAGACACTTGGGCTGGACATAGAATTTTAGTTTCATTTTTATTTTTTTTTTTGAGCTTCTAAAAAATGGTATTATATTTCCTCTGGCTTGCATAATCCTGATGAGACATCTGCTAGATTTTTATCTTTGTGCCTATATATATATATATAATGTACTTTAATATTTTCCTTGCTGCTTTTAAGATTTTCTATTACTGGCTTAGAGCAATTTGGTTATAACATGTCTTGTGTGTGCGTGTTTTCTTTATGACTATTATGCCTGGACTTTGTTGAATGTCTTAGGTTTGTAGGTAGATTTTTCTTTTAAAATTAAATTTAGAACATTTTTGGACATTGTTTTCTTTTCCTTCCCCTATTAGGACTCTAATTACACAAATATTAGATAATTGATATTGTCTCACATGTTATTGATGCTATATTTACTTCTTTGCCTTTTTTCCCATCTATACTTTGGTTAAGGCAATTTGTATTGCTATATTTACAATTCCCTGATTTTTTTTTTTCTTCTGTGCTTAATCAGCTGATAATCCCATCCAGTGAAATATTTATGTCAAGTACTATATATTTTTATCTTTAGACATTTAATCTGGTATTTTTTGATATCTTCATTTTCTTTTCTCATTGTATTCATATTTTCCTTCAAGTCTTAATTTCATCAAAGCTATTTTTAAATTCCTTTATGATAACGTAATCTGTCTTAATTCTGGACCTATTTTTATTGATCAGTGTTTCTCTGGGTTATAGGTAACATTTTTCCTGCCTCTTTTTTGCCAGTTTCTTTTTCTTTTTTTTTCAATTAGGCAATGAGCATTAGGATTTATTGGACTCTAGGATTTATTTGCCAAAAGGTTCATTCAGGAAAGGAAAAATCCAAACGAACCTTTTGGCCAACCCAGTACATTTTTTAGCTGAATTTTACTATTTCCTTTAAATAGGATTTAACCTTTATTTATATATATGTATAAACAACCTTTATTAAGGACTTCCCTGGTGGCTTAGATGGTAAATCTGCCTACAATGCGGGAGACCCAGGCACGATACCTGGATTAGGAAGATCCCCTGGAGAAGGAAATGGCAACCCAATCCAGTGCTCTTGCCTGGAGAATCCCATGGATGGAGGAGCCTGGTGGGCTACAGTCCATGGGGTTGCAAAGAGTGGGACACAATTGAGCAACTTCACTTTCACTTTCTACATTTATTTATCCTATTCAGAACACATGGATACTCAGAGACTGTCTGGATTCCTATGCCAATTACTTCAGCTTTTTTCCTACATAGCTCTCCCCACCTTTTTTCTTTCTCCCCCATCCCAACCAGTACTCTGCCCCAGACAGTAACTTTTGTTTCTTACATGGTCTGTGAAGTTTCTTTTTTTGGATTTCCCTTCGCTATACCTGGAGAAGGAAATGGCAATCCACTCCAGTATTTCTGCCTGGTAAATTCCATGGACAGAGGAGCCTTGTGGGCCACAGTCAGTCCATGAGGTCGCAAAGTGTCGTACACAATTTAGCGACTAAACAACAATCTGTATACCACAGATTGGACTTTGCCTTTAGAATAAAATAAGGGAAGTCTTAGCACCTGATTTGTTTCCCTTCTCTTAATTCACAGGGCTTATTGCCTTTTGTTCAATATCTGAAATAGCTTTATATATTTTACTCATTTTGTAGTTACATAGAGAATTGGGAGAGCAACCTTATAGCAGTCCAGCAAAGTTACTTTTTCCACTGAAATGTATTGTGTTAAATGTAGTTGTTCTATACCTGAATATAGAATCTAGTTACTTTCAGAAGCAAGCTTTATGTTGTAGTACATTATTTTCAGACTTTTCAAATAATTTTTATAAAGACCAAAAGATCATTTAATGAAAGTTATACCAGTATCTTAGAATAATATCCACAGAGATTTTTTTCATAGAGGATAATACCCTTTAGGTTATCCATTCCCTCTTTTTGGTGCACATCGGTTATTTAACTCATTACATTGACAATATCTACAGGTTCTTTTAAAATTGAATTGGGACTCAGAATGAATACATGCTGTTGTAGTGGTTCTTACCATAGTGCGTATTGAGTTATGAGAATCACTCATGGTTATTTGTTACCTAGGAGGACTACTAAATGTGCATGGTTATGTAAATCTGCAAATTTTTAGGTCTAGGCTGATATCCGTATTGAATCATAAATTTATTATTGATGCATTGCTTTCTAGGCAGACATGTTTACATTTTAAGAGAATTAAGGATTAGAATTATTTTCTGTTATGGAATGGTTTCTTCAACTTTGAATGGTTTAAGTATTCACATTACTGATTTGTATAGTCAATACATAAAAATAGTTGATTAATTATTAGTTTGGAACACAAATTAATTGCAAAGTTTTTTAATAAAAATAGTAGATGAAACATTTAGGGAAAAATATTTCCACATAAAAGCAATTTAACTGACAGAAGCAGTCAGTGCTAAAAAATTTTTATTCTCAGTTATAAATGGCATTTTTTAAAGCATCATTTTTATTCTAGCCTTCATTGATATATCATTTAGGCAGAAAGTGCTGATGTCGATTTTTGTCTTAGGTTGGAAAGGTATTGAAGGTGAATTTAGTTTTATTTACACATTCTCTTTCTTCCACTGTCTGGGTATTGTGTTTTATTAGACTGTTTAAAATAAATTGTTTTGAAATATATGGGCGTGGTGGTCATTTATACAAGGTGCTTTAGTTTTAAAAAAATATTAACTACTTACCAGATAGTTCATTTATCAGCTTTCTTGTCTAAATCTATACCTAAATTTAAGACTATTTTTCTGGTAGATGCACAAAAAGTTATTGTCCCCAAGTTTTCCGTTCAAATTGGTTTACTGCCATGTGAAATTTATAACTAAATTTTTTTTATATGAAAAAGACAAAATACATTGTCATCTCATCTTGTCTCATCATACATTTCAGTTATAGGAACAGTGATATGCCTTCATTTTTGTGACATGTTGTGCTAGACAAATTTTTATTATAGAGTGTATGTGGCTCATTGTATGTTTGTGTATGTTTATGCTTGACTCTAAGAGAATAAAGTTGTATTTACATAAACTGTAGTGATATTTCTGTATCTGTATGAACATATTGGTCAGTAGACAAGATCATAGATGCTTTTTGTATTTGTTTACAGTAATTCTCTCACTGAATATGCACCAGTTACTGACCAAACTGTCCTGTAATAACATACTTATTGCTGGTTTCAATGGCTAATAGAGATAATTAGATATGTTGCAAGGTGTCACTTGGACCATCTTAAGTGTGCTTTTTATGGTAAACTTGCCATGTTTATACACACATGGTGTCTATTGTGATGTCTTCTGATTTTGCTGGTAATTCAGCTAAAGGCTATTAGTATTTCAAGGTAGAATGATTTATTTTTATGCGTAGGAGCCAATTAATATATTCTTAATATATTTTTTACTTACTATATGAGCATGTTACTTAAATTTCCCTGAGCCTCAGTTATTTCACCTCTGAAATGAAGATGGGATTATGGTAAAAATTAAATGAGTTAATGCATGTGAAACTCAGACTAATTCTTGACCCCTAGCAAATTCAGTGAGTATCAGCTATCACTGTCATTATATTACTTTAGTTAATTCAAGAATCAGTCAGCAATCTTTTTTGTCCTTTTCCTTTGCATCTCATAAAATTCACCCATGCTAAGACTGAAAAGCACTGATATTTTGAGAATTGTGTAGTCATCACCTCAATGCAATTTTAGAGCATTTCTGTGAACTCCTAAATATTTCTTGTGCATGTTTGCAGACACTCCTCCTTCCTACCCCAGCTCCAGGTAACCAACAACCTGCTTTCTCCCTTTAATGGACATTTCATTTAAATGGGATCATAAATTGTTCTTTTGTGTCTGGCTCCTTCTACTAAACATAATGTTTGTGAGGCTCATCCGTATTCTAGCAGATACCAGTATTTCATTCACTTTTATTGCTGAAGAGTATTCCTCGTGTGGATGTAGTCTGTGTTTAAAATTTATTCACCATTTGATGGACCTTTGGTTTATTTGCATTTTTTACGTATTATAGAGTGCTGCTATAAATATTCTTTACTAGTCTTTTCATATACGTATATTTCTGTTTCTTTTGGTAGATTCCTAGGTGTGTGATTGCTGGATTGTTTGATAAATTTGTGTTGAACCTTTAAAGAAACTTTTAACTGTTTTCCAAAGCAGCTGTAGTACCATTTTACATTTCCACCAGCAATGTATGAGTTTCTAGTTTCTCCACATCCTTGTCAACACTTGTTATTCTTTGCCTCTATACCTTTATAGGTATACTGTCACTGTGTAGAGCAGTATTACATTTCCATCGTTTCCCTAAAGCATGTTTTTATGTGTCTTATCCAAAATCATGCCCTCTCTCTGGGAGAACTCTGAGCCCACATATTGGTGCATTATAACATGCAAAGAACTCAGGTTCTTGGCTCAGTTGGGAAATTCTGAAGTGCCATTCCCATTCAAGGTTCCATTGACTGACGTCTCTGTTCTAACCTTATTGCAATTCAACTTCTCTGTCTACCTGTCCTGCTTCCTTCACTCCCTTCCAGATGTCGTTCCTGAAAGTGCTCCCCTAAATGCATGCACATCTGAGTCTTGCACTGTTTCCCAGGGAATCTGACTACAGCTGGGTTGTAGAGTTGACAGGAGTCAATAACTCAGAGTGACTGAGGAAGGTGGCCTCTAGCTTAACATAATATTTGAACAGAGACCTGAATAAAATGAAGACACATGGCAACTTGGTATCTGGAGGGAAGAATTTTCCAGAAAGGACAATAAGTGCAAAGAAACTGGGCAGGACGATACTTGAGGATAAGGAGGTCTGTATGGAGAAACCAAAGGAGCCAGATCCTGAAGGGCTGTGATGGTCATGCCCTGTGTGGCCTTTGAAGAATTTTCAGCAGTGGGATTCCATGATCACTCCAGATGCTTTGTGATAATATAATGTAAGGGGCAGAGAACAGCAACAGGGAGCCAGTCAGGAGTTATTGCAGTGGTCCAGGTGAGAAATGGTTGTGACTTGAGTTGGAGTGATAGCATTACAGTGGGCAAGAAGTGGCCAGATTTTGAGTATATTTTGATAATATAATTTTTTGATGGTTGGGATAAGGATATGAGAGAAATGTAAGAGAAAGAAAAGAATTAAAGATGTATCTGAAGACTTTGGCCTGAACAATTAGATGAATTCTGATGGACATATTGAGACATGAAAAGCTTAAGAAAAGGTTGGGGTGGGTAGAAATCAAGTTACCAGTTTTAGACATATCAAATTTGCATGCCTACTAGAAATATGAGAGTAGATGGGCCCCAAAAGTTGGATGGCAATTCTGGGTCCAGACTGAAGATAGAATTTGGAGAGCTCTCAGAGTATTGATAAAAAGCTGTGGATCTGAGTGAGTTCTTCTAGGCAGGGGTTGACAAACCTTTTCTGAAAAGTCAGAAGCACCGAGTTGTCTTTGTCACAACCATTAAACTTTGCCCTTCTATTGGCATTTTCTGTAATGATAGTTAAGTGGGTGTGGCTATGTTCTAATAAATTTTTAATTATAAAAATTAGTGTCAGTTGCAGTTGGCTTGCAGGTAGGTAATAGTTTGCTGATCTCTGAGTTGGATAGTGAATAGAGAATGAGAAGAGATCTTAGCTCTTCCCTTAGCTGGGCCCTGGGGCTAGTATAATACATAGATCCAGGGAGATTGGAAGGAAGACAGTGATGTAGAAGGAAAGCTCAAAGAATGTGTTTAGGTTACAATTTATGTTTGTCTTAACTTACATTTGTAATTGGGCAAATAATGTAAAAACATAAATATGAAATAGTCTAATATTTTTTGGTCTTAGACATTACTATTTCTTTAATATAGTTTATTAATCATGTTCTAGAACATATGAAGTGGTATCATGTAAAATGCTCAGAATTCTTTAGATATTTGGGTGTGAGGTTCTAATCACATTAGAATTAATGTAAGTTGGTGCATTATTCCAAGTACATTTTTTAAAAATACTCTAATATGTGGCATTATTAAGATGATATAGTTGAAACTTCCTTTTCCTGAATTTTCAGCCATGCTTTTTGTTGGGGAGAGCTGTCTATTCAGAAATAGTGAAATTAGAGGAAGAGATTTTGAAAATAACAGATAAATCCTTTAAATTTGAGCGTCTTTAATTTTTTAAGACCTTTGGAGTCTTGAAGAATGTTGTTGCACATTTCCTAATAAGTAACTAAAGAATGAATTGTGTAAGCAGGTGAGAAATCATCAAACTATAGTTGGTAAAAGGCATCACAGATGTGTGGTGGCTTAGCTTAGAAATATGACTGAGACATTATAAGAAATCTTGGTTAAACTTGCATTTAATTTGTAAGATTGGAGTTCTCACAAGCTATTCCTGGTGAAATTTTAATTTTTCTGACACTGTTATAAGCAGCAGCTGCAGCTGCAAGGTGAAGTAGGAATTAAAGAACTGCTTAGACATATCTTTTTTGGAACTTTGACACCAGAAATGATTCTGAAATTTTTGCATTTCCTACTGATAGACATTATGTGTAGAAAACTCACATTATTATAGGTCACTGAATAAATTTTAGAAATACCAATTGACATGATTCCTTCAGGGAATTGTGGTCTGCTTTTTGATGTTATTGTCTTTGTCAAATATGAAAGTGTGGAATGAATTTATTTTTAGTGTGTGGGGAATTTAAGGAAGAGGTGAGTTTTCTCTCCAAATTTAATTTTTTTTTTTTTTCAAATGGACCACAAGTGAAGTTTATATAGATTTTCTTTCTACCTCTCTTCACTGAGAAAGTTAAGTGCTTGAGTTTTCTATGAACTGTTTTATGTAGTTGATTATTTCTAAATGGTGGGGGCGGGGGGAGTTCCAAAAAGCACTAAAAACACAGTTGTGCTCAAAAGTCATTTTTTACTTGCAGGTGAATGTGGTCGTAATTGGTATTCCTTGTGTGCCTGTTATATTTGATAGCACTTACATGCTGTCAAATGTAATGTGTTACAGATGAGATCATTAAGAAAAATTTTCATTGTCATTACAATAGTGGTTGGGCAAGCCCTCTTTTGCTAAAAGGCTCTCAGTAAATCCTAATACTCCTAAGGCTCTCTGTATTTTCTACAGCTCTTGGTATTTCAAACTGTGGTAACCAGTTTTAATTGTGTCACAATGAACCTGACTTTTTTGTATACTAGGCATCTTTAGATAAATTTATGTCCTTTATTCCAAAATGTTTTAGAAAAAACAGTTGACTAGTGTGAATTTATGTGGTATTTTATGATAAAGTTCTGTGAGCTAGGGCAAAAATAGGATGGGTAGGTCATGCTTCCATGGTAAAAACTCCTTGTGTGTTACACTGTCATTTGGTATTAATTAGTGTATGTGTTTGGAGTTGTTTCAGATATGGCCCTTACCATAATAAGTTGGTTAAAAGAACACACACCCTTCAAGAGGCTTCAAAATAACTAATTTTTCCCAAATATTACTTTACATTTTACTACGATGGTCATTTCACATTCTGAGTTCAAGCTACTTTTTAAATCACAGGATCCGGACTTTAACAACATTATATGAAAAGGAAGGGATCTTTGCTCATATCCTTTCAGGACACATTACAGGATTCTTTGCAACCTGAAGAATACAGAATTTTAGCTTTCAGACTTGACTCTCAAACTGTTTGTGGTTTGGAACAGTTATTTAATGTTTTGTGGGTTTTCTGTTTATTTTTTTTTTATGTGTGAAGAAATTTGTTAGACTAGATTTATTTTTTTTTCATCCTTTTAAAATGGCCATACATTTTGAATGTTTACTATCCAATAAGTGGTATATTAAATATCCTAGGAATTCAGTTCAGTCACTCAGTCGTGTCCAACTCTTTGTGACCCCCATGGACTGCAGCACTCCAGGCTTCCCTGTCCTTCACCACCTCCTGGAGCTTATTCAAACTCATGTCCATCAAGTCAATAAAGGCATCCACCCATCTCATCCTCTGACTCCCCCTTTTCCTCCTGCCTTCAATCTTTCCCAGCATCAGGGTCTTTTCCAATGAGTCAGTTCTTCACATCAGGTGGCCAAAGTATTGGAGCTTCAGCTTCAGCATCAGTCCTTCCAATGAATATTCAGGACTAATTTCCTTTAGGATGGACTGGTTGGATCTCCTTGCAGTCCAAGGGACTCTCAAGAGTCTTCTCCAATACCACAGTTCAAATCCTAGGAAGTACAAAATAAATAAATGACAAACCACCTGACTTAAAAAATGTTAACCTAGTTGGTATGAAAACAGCAGATAATAATTTAAAACTGAATAAGATTTGTTACCAAAATGAATGATACATGATAAGGAAGAAAGTAAGTAGGGATTTGGATGATCCAAGAGGACTTTCTGGAAGAAATGCTTCTTGAGTTGAGCTAGAAAAAGTTTGGATAGGAGGGAGAGGATTTACTGTGTTAAGATGGCTATGGAAAAACAGATGTCAGTAGACATAAATGAAGATGATGTGCTTGTGGAACCAAGAGGGCATTGAGGCTGGAACAGACATTTCCTGTTGGGAAGAAGATAATAGGAAACAGATTGGATATTCAGAGAGATGGAAGGTTTTTAATGTCTCCTTGTGAAATTTCAATTTGATTTGTAATAAATGGAAGTTTAAGATTTTATTAAATAATGTGAACAAAGCAGCATATTAAAGAAAAGGGTGACTTCATTTCATTATGTGAATAATCTATATGTGTGTGTGTTAGTCGCTGTCGTGCCAAATTCTTTGTGACTCTATGGACTGTAGCCCACCAGGCTCCTCTGTCCATGGAATTCTCCAGGCAAGAATACTGGAGTGGGTTGCCTATCCCTTCTCCAGGTGATCTTCCTGACCCAGGAATCGAACCAGGGTCTCTTGCATTGCACTTACCTATATATCCTTTAAATGCTAAAATTGTTTTATGCAGCTACAGGATTCACTTTTCTTTAAAGAACCATTTTATTCTGCCTTGTGTAATTGTTAGTTGAGCATGCATCTCTCTGTTTTACCAGAGTATACACTTGGGACAGAAAACTGGTTTTAATTGCTTTTGGTCCCCCATATCCCTCAGCACAGGTAAATAATCAGAAAATATTTAACATACGCTGCTATTCTTAATAATTATACATATTCACTATTGTATAATAATGGAAGTTGGCATTTTATTTTGCTGACTTAATTTTAACTCATGTTATACCTTGGTGGGTTACATTTGGAACATAGGCTAAATTTTATTGCATCTCAAGATAATCTCAACAAGTCATCAAATCCTTAGAAAATAAAAGCAAATCTGTTCAGTCCAAAATGAAATTATTGCATAAATTTATGTAAATACTTAAGAAAAACTAGATTAGAGCAAACGGAGAAGGCAGTGGCACCCCACTCCAGCACTCTTGCCTGGAAAATGCCATGAACGGAGGAGCCTGGTGGGCCGCAGTCCATGGGGTCGTTAAGAGTTGGAGAAGACTCAGCGACTTCACTTTCACTTTTCATTTTCATGCATTGGAGAAGGAAATGGCAACCCACTCCAGTGTTCTTGCCTGGAAAATCCCAGGGACGGGGGAGCCTCATGGGCTGCCGTCTATGGGGTCACATAGAGTTGGACACGACTGAAGCGACTTAGCAGCAGCAGCAGATTAGAGCAAAAAAAAGCAGAAAATACAAAAAACCAAGCCAGTTTTTTTTGCTATTTGGGACAATGTGGATGGACCTTGAGGACATTTGTTAATTGAAGTAAATTGGACAGAGAAATACAAATAGTGTATGATGTCACTTATATGTGAAATCTCAAAAGAAAAAAAACACAAAAAATACTGAACAGGTATAGATACAGAGAACAGATAGGTGGTTGCCAAAGGCTGGGTGTAGGGGGTAGGTGAAGCTCATGAAGGTAATCAAAAGGTACAAATTTGGACTTAAGAGTAAGTCCCGGAGATGTAATGTCTGCCGTGGTGACTATACTTAATAGTACTATGTACTATTTTGAAAGTTGCTAGGAGAGATCTTTGGAGAAGGAAATGGCAACCCACTCCAGTGTTCTTGCCTGGAGAATCCCAGGGACAGGGAAGCCTGGTGGGCCGCCGTCTATGGGGTCGCACAGAGTCGGACACGACTGAAGCGACTTAGCAGCATCAGGAGAGATCTTAAAAGTTCTTATAACTTGAAAAAATATTTTAACCATGGGTGAGTAACTAGACTTATGGCAATTATTTCACAATAGATACAAATATTGAATTATTATGTTGTGCAGCTGAAACTAATATAATGTTAGGTGTCAATTACATCACGATAAAAACATAACCAACTTCCCCCACAAACAAAATTTTCCTCATCAGAATACATTTGAAAACTTATCAGTATAATCTTTCTTTTTTTGGTGCAACTCTAAAAAAAATATAAGTGTTACTTGTATTGGTGATTATTATAGAAATGAGATTTGTAAAATTCTGTTATTGTTCAGTTGCTCAGTTGTGTCTGACTCTTTGCGACCCATGAACTGCATCACATCAGGCTTCCCTGCCTTCACTATCTCCTGGAGTTTGCTCAAACTCATGTCCATTGAGTTAGTGATGCCATCCAACCATCTCATCCTCTTTTGTCCTCTTCTCCTCTTGCTCTCAATCTTGCCCAGCATCAGTGTCTTTTCCAATGAGTCAGCTCTTTGCATCAGGTGGCCAAAGTATTGGAGCTTCAGCTTCAACATCAGTCCTTCCAATGAATATTCAGAATTGATTTCCTTTAGGATTGACTGGTTTGAAGGATACTAATAATCTTCACTTTGAAGACATTATATTTTAGTAGATATGTAGTCATGCCTCATGCAGTATGCTTTTCAAAGATATAAGCAGATAGGCTGAGACCTCCTCCCTACCCTCGATGTCTGACTATTCCATGCCACTAATATCTTCCCACTGAGCCAGGCAGTTTACTTGAATATAAACTGAGCATGAGGAAGGTACATTAAATTGTATTGTCATTCAGACTACATATGTAGTTAGTTGATCATATAGAAAAGACTTATAGAGAACAGGGTAGGAACATTTTAAATGGACAGTGGGGTGAAGTAGAGAAGGTGAAGGGTGGAAAGTGGGCACAAGAGAATATCACCAGGTTGGAAATGCAGCAGCAGGGAGTATAAAACTAGATTCTGGAAGGAGAAGTAATGTCATCATGGAATCTTGAAATTGTTGGAGAAGACTCTTGAGAGTCCATTGGACTGCAAGGAGATCTAACCAGTCCACCTAAAGGAGATCAGTTCTGAGTGTTCATTGGAAGGACTGATGCTGAATCTGAAACTCCAATACTTTGGCCACCTCATGTGACGAGTTGACTCATTGGAAAAGACCCTGATGCTGGGAAGGATTGGGGGCAGGAGGAGAAGGGGACGACAGAGGATGAGATGGCTGGATGGAATCACTGACTCGATGGACATGAGTTTGGGTAAACTCCAGGAGTTGGTGATGGACAGGGAGGCCTGGCGTGCTGCGATTCATGGGGTTGCAAAGAGTCGGATATGACTGAGCGAGTGAACTGAACTGCACTGAACTGAATAGGTAATCTTGTTAAGAAATGACCCATTTCTGAATTGGATACCATGGCCTATAAAGGTTAAATGACTTGTTTTCTATTGTAATTAGTTGACCCTTGAACAGCACAGGTTTGAAGTGGTGAGTTCACTTACATGAGGATTTGTTTTTCCAATAATTCTGTAGTACTGTGCATTCCTATGTTTTTGAATCCTTTGAGGGAAAATTGTCCAGTTAGCCTCTAATTAAAATAAATAAGTTTAAATTAAAAATAAAATAAAATTAAAAAATAAAAACAAAAAAAATGTTTAAAAAAAGGAGAAAAAAGCTAGAGGCATCATACACCTTGATTTCGAACTACAATAAAAAGTTATTAAAACAAAACAAAACAAAAAAACAAACTATGTAATGTTGCCATAATTCCAATAATTGAAAAATAAAGTATGTATGTGTAGACCAGACTGGAAGAATATATAATGTATAGACTTTGTGGATATATGTATTAAATGTAATTTATAATTTAAAAACATTTTTTTTTTCTGTAGCCTTAAACATTATAATAAGAAAATTAACAATTGCAGACTGGTAACATGTGTTGAGTAATAGTATAGTATTACTGGTATTTTTTTTTACTAGTAACCTGCCAGCCAATATTTCTCTATATGATAGTCTGTGAGTCTGTGAAAGTTGCTCAGTTGTGTCCAACTCTTTGCGATACTCCTAAACCTATATTCCTAGTTTATCCCTTCTTGCCTCCTTTTCCCCTATGGTAACAAGATGTTTGTTTTCTATATCTGTGACCCTATGTCTGTTTAGTATATAGATTACTCTGTATTACTTTTTAGATTCCATATAAAAGTGTATCATGCAATATTTGTCTTTTCTGTTTGACTTACTTCATTTAGTATGTTATTTTCTAGGTCCATACATGTTTCTGCAAATGACAATATTTCATTTTTTATGGTTGAGAAATATTCCACTGTATATGGTGTATATATATATATATATATATATATATATATCTACATATATGGCATATATACATACACTGTGTCTTTTGAAGCCAGTCATCTATTGATGGACATTTGGGATGTGCCTGTGTCTTGGCTATTGCAAATATTGTTACTGTGAACATTGGGGTGTACGTAACTTTTTGAACTAGTTTTCATCTTTTTGAAGTATATGCCCAGGAGTGGGATTGCTGGGTCATATGGTAGCTTTATTTTTAAGGTAAGGAACTTCAATACCATTTTCTATAGGGGCTTTACCAATTTATAGTCCCACCAACAGTGTAGGAAGGCATTCTTTTTTCCATACTCTATCTACTTGCATCTTAAGTCTCTTCAGTCATGTCCAAGTCTTTGCAACCCCATGGACTGTAGCCCACCAGGCTCCTTTGTCCATGGACTTTCTCAGGCTAAATACTGGAGTGGGTTGCTGTCTCCTTCTCCAGCACCCTCTCTAGTATTTATTATTGGTGGACTTTTTGATGATAACCATTCTGACTGGTGTAAAGTGATACCTCATTGTGGTTTTCATTTGCATTATTCTAATAATTACTGATGCTGAGCTTATTTTAAAATGTGGCAATTTCTTATAGTAGCACATCCATTAACAAGAAGTAAAATGATTTTCCTGAAGTTACCATATGATACAGTATACAGTAAAAACAAGTAGAAATAATAATAATATATATTAGGAAAGCAAAATTGGGCTACAATTAGAAAATTTAACCAACTGCTCTCTAGTTGAATTAGAAAAACATTTCAGCTAACTGTGTATGGAGACAGAAAAAAATGACAAAGTGTAGCAGAATGATGTGGTAGGAAAATAACATATCATTTGAAATTATAACTTGGTACTTTTAGTTTCCCTGGCGGCTCTGACGGTGAAGAATCTGCCCGCAATGCAGGAGACCTGAGTTCTGTCCTTGGGTTGGGTAGATCCCCTGGAGAAAGGAATAGCTACCCACTCCAGTATTCTGGCCCGGAAAATTCGCAAAAGAATCACAAAGAGTTGGACACAACTGAGCGACTTTCACTTTTAGTTAAAAAAAAAAGAGAAAAGATTAGATCCATTTTCAAAGTCCTAACTGAGGAATTGTCTTCTAGTCTGTTATCCAGTGAGATTTCTTATAGTCCATTATACAAATAGTCTTTTGATTTGGTAGCTAGTGAAAGGATCTTATTGGATCTCAAAGGATATTAAAAGCCTTTGATATGAAAAGATGCTAGTCTATTGGATTTGGATACTCTGAGCCAGGTCATTTAGCATAACCTTTTGAAACTGCATCATATTTTTTACTGGACTCACATGTACATGGGGACAAATGAGAAGTATATAAAATTAGGACAGAAACAAACAAAATGCATTCAGAGAAAAAGTTGAATAAGGAGAATGCATCAGATCTCTAACTTAATCTGTGTTTATTTTTGAATTTTCTGTTCTTTCATGTTTAGAAACATGATGAGCACAGCAAATAAAATTTGAGTACTTTTCCTGTATTCCATATCCAATTCTAAGTGTTTTACAGTGGTTATTTCTGGTGGCCAACCAGAGGCTGCTGGGAGAGGAACTTAAATTTTATCAAATCTGAGATGCATCCTTATTTTTATATACCACCAAGAAAGAAAAAGGTACTTAAACTATGCTGTGATTGACTGTAAAATAAATGCTGATTCCAGAGATGACAGAATATTTTAAAAATTGTATCCTAATAAACGCAATACATTGGTTGGCAGATGAGAGAGTGAACTAGCAGGCTGATCAATTACTGTTCCCTCTCTTAAAGATTAATTTTTAACAAGGTTATCATCACTGAGAGAAAATTTTGAAAATGTGACAAGATGGCAATGAAAAAAAAATTGTGTTTCTGTTCAGAATGAAGTTTAGTTGTCTATACTGTATCTCTTGGCTGTCTTTAGGCCTGTTCTTTTTGGGAAAAAGATACATGTATAGAACCCATTTATGTGAGCATAGAATCAGAGAAAAAGAATTCTTCAAGTAGGGGTACATTTTTATGTAGGCAGAGACTAAGCTTTAATTTCCACTCATATTAGACATTAGACTGAAAAGTTGTACTGTTGGCAGTTGGGAATGGCTGTGGGAGGATTTTCAAAGTAAAACAGTCAATGGACATTAAGCAATAGATATATTCTTCCCAGAGGAATGGTGTTTCTAGAGACATTGAACCTGTAAGCAATTATTCCCTATGTAAAATGTCAGGAGTGAAATTAAACAGCTCCTCCTAGCATGCAGAGTATACACACAGCAGATAGTCTGAGCAGAGCAGATGACAGATTAAGTCTAATCAAAAATGCATAATCTAAATCTTGGCTGTTACCTGGTACAGACGGGCAAGGAAGAGGGAAGGAAAGGATAAGTGGGAGAAGTTTCTCCTAAGAGACAATGTGAGTGAGTACGTGAGTGAGTGACAGTCGCTCAGTTGTGTCTGATTCTTTGCGACCCCATGGACTATACAGTCTATGGAATTCTCCAGGCCAAAATACTGGAATAGGTAGCCTTTTCCTTCTCCAGGGGATCTTACCAACCCAGGGATAGAACCCAGGTCTCCCACATTGCAGGCAGATTCTTTACCAGCTGAGCCACAAAAGAAGCCCAAGAGGTAGTGTGAGAGGAGCAGTTAAAGAGGCTAGGTCACAGAGAGCTATTATTTGTTGTTGATAGAAAAGGGAAGAAAGAGTTAACTTATTATGGTCCTAGAGAGAGAGATTTGATTTCTGTTTCCACCTTCTGGCACAGAGCTCCTAAAACACTTGACATTTTCTGAGTGGTAGAAGTGGTGTGAACATCTTTTGTTCTAGTAACAAGTCTTGATGGATCCCTAGATAGCTTTGGATAGGGCTGGTCACCAAAACAGCACCTGCCTTGACTGGAAACTTATAACTTTGAGCCCCACCCAACACCCTCTGGCTAGTGGAGAGAGACTGGAGATTGAGTAGATCACCAATGACCAGTGATTTAATGAGTCTTGTCTATGTAATGAAACCTCCATAAAATGCCCTAGATGACAGGGTTCAGGGAGCTTCAGAATTGGTTGAATGTACCCATGTGCTAGGAGGGGAGCAGACCCCAACTTCCAGGGGATGTATATTCTCATGTTTGGGATCTTTTGGGATCTCATCCTATGTACCTCTTCATTTGACTCTTCGTTTGTGTCCGTTGTAACAAGCTGGTAATAGTATATAAGTGTCTTTGAGAGTTGAGTGAGCCATTCTGGTGAATTGTTGACTCCTGTAGGGAGAGTCAGTTTTGGGAACCCCTTGCCAAGTTGGACAGAAATGTGGATAAGCTGGGGACATGATACTTTTGACTGACATTTATAGTGAAAGCATGTTATGGGGAGTCTGAAGCTAACCCAGGGAACTCAGTGTCACAATTGACTGGATTATAGGACACCCAGAGGTATTAGAATTCGTTGGTGTCAGGAGGAGAAACACTTGTCTGATGTCAGAAGTGGTGTAGAGTAAAAACAGCTCAAACATAATAGGAGAAGCACTGAGTTTAAGGCCAAAATGTTCAAGAAGGGAGGTAAGGATGTAATAGATTGACGGGCAATGAGGTGAGTGGTAGTTCAGGAAGTGGGCTGGAACAGAGTTAAAAGTAGTCAGACTAGGTACTTTGGGATCTCAAGCTACAAATGCTGGGCCCATGGTAGAAAACTATTTATGATAACTCTTGAGCATTTCCAGTGGGCAGGAAACATTGACCACTAAAATGTGGCTGGAAGAATAAAAAGAGCCTTCAGTGGTCCTGGTACCCTTTTTCCTAGTTAGCCAATATAAGCAAGAGTACTTAACAGGTTGGATATATGTCTCACTAAGTAATGTGCCTGTGGATCCAAGAATAAGTTCTTGTCTGAATTCCATCTTGTGTAGCAGGTGTCCAAAGAGAAAATACAATTTTCAGATGTGATACACTGGACACAAAGAAAGTCTAGTTGGTAATGAAGGATCTGTATATGCAAAACAAGGCCAGACTGTGAAGCAAGCAGGGAAAGAACACTTGCTGAGCCTTCGCTGGAAACCAGGAGACATTAGCCTGAGATGCAGGCAATGCTTATGGCAGATCAGGGATGAGGAGATGATGCTCAATGTCATCCTTAAGAACAGATGGCAGTAATCCCATCTAATGAGTGGAGTCAAATGAAAGAGAGGTGTGGTAGTATTGATAAATATTAAAGAATCTTCTCCAGGCTTCCTTGAACTTATACTCTTATCTCTATTTGCCAGTTTCTGTTGTAAGGCTGAAACTCTTTCCTTTAAAAACTGTGGAATTTTGCATAATCATTCTTGTGTAAGGCACAGACACAATGTGTTATCTGCAATAAATTAGTTTGGTTTATTAAAAAAGAAAATTTAAGACACAAAGCATTCTGAGCGTGGAATCCTTTTAGATTTGAATAATTTTTTTCTAATTACCTAGTCTAGGCTTCTTCATACCCATTATGTTTATATTAATTTGTGTGTGTGTGTGTGTGTGTGCACACGTGCACTAAGTCACTTCAGTCATGTCCAACCTTTTGCTAACCTATGGACTAGCCCACAAGGTTCCTCTGTCCATGGAATTCTCTAGGCAAGAATACTGGATTAGGTTGCCATGCCTGTCTCCAGGAGATTTTCTTGACCTGGGGATCGAACCCATGTCTCTTATGTCTCCTGCATTGGAAGGCAAATTCTTTACCACTAGCACCACCTGGGAAGCCCCAATATTTTTAGTGATTCATCTTTATTACATTTTAGTGACGCAAAGTACTTGTTTTTCTTAGTTACAATAATTCTTGCCTTTTTGCACTTTGATTTCATCAGCTTATGAGCAATTTGCATAGCAACAAGAACAACTGATAATAAGTATGGGAACAAAACAATCAAAGTTGTACCCTTTGAGTGTACAACTCAGAGGGTTGGGAGGGAGAAAAGTGGTATGTGGTAAAGATTGGCTGCCCAAGGGCTCCAGCCTGCATGTTTCAAAGGGATAAATGGAGAGGCTGGCTAACTGAGAGTCTGGCAAGAGATCTGCTACTGTATTTGTGATGCTCAGAAATGCTGCAGTTCCTCTATTCCTATGCTTTACTAAAGATTCTGTAGGTGATTGAGAATCTTTCATTTACATATTATCTACAACCATACTTGTAATTATTAGTAAAAATGAACATAATGGGATATGTTAGTAATTGGAACTGAAATTATAGTACATAATAGAGTCTCAAATAAAAAGTATCAAATTTCTAAGTAAAATTTTTTGTGATAGTTGAATGTATCCTGGTAGTAATGGTAGGGAGTGATAATATACATTGATGATCGAGATGTATTTTTTAAACTTAGCCTTTAATTAGAGTTTCACTCTTCCTAGTTCTGTGTATATGAATTTGTCTATTTTCTTTGTTTCAAATGTGATACTAAAAATACACACACAGAAATTGAAATTTAGTTCCATCGCAGTCCTGTAATCTTCTCTTATTTTGTTCTGTAGCTAAGTCAGAATTCACATTTACTAGATTATTGTCTATTGCCATGGAAATCATTTTGTTATATTTCAATTTCACTACAGGAACAGCCACAGGAGCTAATGGACCATAAGAGGGAAATTTGTTGTTTAAACAATGATTATCTTTTATATTTGGCTAACATGAAAAGGGGAAAGTACAATTCTTCTGTCACACAGCATGAGAAGGTAAATGGATGGGAGTTACGGGCAGAATTCACCTTAAGAAAATCACAACTGTCTTATGAATCAGAAATAATGTTGCCCACTCAGAAGACAAAATTATAAAATGTGCCCATATCAAGCTGTGTTTTTACAAACAGTATAGGAGGGCCTTGTTGTAGGTTAAATTCCCAAGAAGTAATCATTTTGAGATGGAATGGGGGTGAGATGGAATGGGGGTGCATGGAGTATATCAGGGATCAACTACTGTGAAAGGAAGGGGAAGAAGATACAGGACTGGGCCGAGAAAGAGATGAAACTTGTATGCAAGAGGGAGAGAGTCCCAGCCAGGCCAGTGGAGGGGGCTGTGGAGGTGATATTGACCTTGGCATTGTTTTGGGTCACCCTTGCTCTGTGGAAGGATATGGAATGCCCAAGGAAGGGCTGCCCACTCTCTGTCTGCAGCTGAGGACGTGATCTCGTCTGCTGACCTGAAGACCCTCTACTGATCATACTCCTTATCAGTTCATCCTTGAAGCAGAATCTGGGTGACACATTTCTTTGTCTATATAGGTCATCTTATTTCATGAATATCAGGGATTTTCTGCAGTTTTATCCTTAAAGTATTTGTATTGCCCAGAAAATATATCACCTTTAATCAGCAAAGTCTTGCATAAGAATTACTGTTCACATTTTTTAGACTTAGAGTTGACAAAGGCCATTTTAATGTCCTTATTGTGTTTGAGGGCTTTTAGTATTATGTAAGCTCTCTTCTATCTATAGCCACAGCATACGATTTTTTAAAAAAATTCACAGCAGATTGTGACCCTTCATAGAAAGGTAAGGCTTTTTTAATAGTATATAAACATTTATGACCAAATGTTTCTTTTTTGAACTTTTAGTTTTACAATGATTTCAAACTTACAGAAACATTCCAAGAATAGGACAAAGAACTCTCATATGTTCTTCACTTCTATTCCCCTAGTATTAACATTTATTACAATTGTCTTATCATATTCCCTCTCTTTTCTCTATCCCTTTACTCTCACACCTTATTTTGAAGATTTTTTTTTTTTTTGACTTGACAGTAAAAGTTGCAACATGATGCTCTAGTAATCCCTTAGTAATTCAGAAAGTATTTCCTAAAAGCAAGGACATTCTCCCACATAACCTTCATGTAACCATCAAAATAGGAAATTCATATTGATATAATATTACCGTCTAACCCTTGGATCTCATTTGTAATTCATTAGTCACCCAGCGATGTTCTTTATAGGTGCGGCATCCAGGACCATGTCTTGTATCTATCATCCTGTGCTTTGGTCTCCTTCAACTGGAACTCTTCCTAAGTCTTTCTTTGTCTTTTATCTTTGAAGAATACCACCAAACTCTGCTTCTCTATTCATGACCTAGAGCCAGACATCCTGGAATGTGAAGTCAAGTGGGTCTTAGAAAGCATCACTATGAACAAAGCTAGTGGAGGTGATAGAATTCCAGTTGAGCTATTCCAAATCCTGAAAGATGATGCTGTGAAAGTGCTGCACTCAATATGCCAGCAAATTTGAAAAACTCAGCACTGGCCACAGGACTGGAAAAGGTCAGTTTTCATTCCAGTCCCAAAGAAAGGCAATGCCAAAGAATGCTCAAACTACCGCCCAATTGCACTCATCTCACACGCTAGTAAAGTAATGCTCAAAATTCTCCAAGCCAGATTTCAGCAATATGTGAACCGTGAACTTCCTGATGTTCAAGCTGGTTTTAGAAAAGGCAGAGGAACCAGAGATCAAATTGCCAACATCTGTTGGATCATGGAAAAAGCAAGAGAGTTCCAGAAAAACATCTATTTCTGCTTTATTGACTATGCCAAAGCCTTTGACTGTGTGGATCACAACCAATTGTGGAAAATTCTGAAAGAGATGGGAATACCAGACCACCTGAAAGAAGAAACTCCTTGGAAGAAAAGTTATGACCAACCTAGATGGCATATTGAAAAGCAGAGACATTACTTTGCCAACAAAGGTCCATCTAGTCAAGGCTATGGTTTTTCCAGTGGTCATGTATGGATGTGAGAGTTGGACTGTGAAGAAGGCTGAGCACCGAAGAATTGATGCTTTTGCACTGTGGTGTTGGAGAAGACTCTTGAGAGTCCCTTGGACTGCAAGGAGATCCAACCAGTCCATTCTGAAGGAGATCAGCCCTGGGTGTTCTTTGGAAGGAGTGATGCTGAAGCTGAAACTCCAGTACTTTGGCCACCTCATGTGAAGAGTTGACTCATTGGAAAAGACTCTGATGCTGGGAGGTATTGGGGGCAGGAGGAGAAGAGGACGACAGAGGATGAGATGGCTGGATGGCATCACCAACTTGATGGAAATGAGTTTGAGTGAACTCTGGGAGTTGGTGATGAACAGGGAGGCCTGGCGTGCTGCGATTCATGGGGTCGCAAAGAGTTGGACATGTCTGAGTAACTGAACTGAACTGAACACATACCTATATGTACTTTTTCCAGATTCTTTTACATTATGGGGTTATTATAGGATGTGGAGTCTAGTTCCCTGTGCAATACAGTAAGTCCTTATTTTTTTTTAATTTTTAAATTATTTAATTTTTAAAATTATTATTCTAAAGTATAAATGACAGGGTTTTAGTGCTTAGCTTGCCGTTGTGGATGATAATGATAGCAGTGGGATTTGCGCTAGTGGTTTCTGATATAAAAGATAGTTTCTGAATAAGAAACCATCTATATTGCAGAGGCAGATCTTTCTTTGGTTTCTTTTGGATTTATTTCTTGTCAGCTCAATAAGAAGCAGCTATTAGGAAAAATGGTTGAGCCTTGTTTATTGGTTTGCAATAATGAGAACAGTTACTGAGTCCTAATAATTTTGTGCTTTTATTTTCAAGTAAGAAAGTATTCTTGTTTTGTAATGATACCAAGGGAAGGTAGTTTAAAAGCTAGTTTTAAAGGATCTGGAGCTTTGAGAGGTTATAATTTAGAGTGGAGGCATGGTGGTCAGAGGAAATGAGCCAAAGTTAAAAGCCTTTTCTGTGCCATTGCATCTGTAACCATCCTCAAAGTACTGTGCACTTTATGTCACAAAAAAGCCTCAGATCCTGTGGGTAAATGTTATCTGTAGGAACCTCATCTCTTGTAAAAACAGTTCTTTTATTCTTACAGTGTTTGAACAAAAATACAAATAATAGTGTTTTCTTTTTGCAGGGCAATATATGGATATAGGGATTCTTCTAGTTTTGAATAGGTATGTTGTAATATAAAAAGAAAAATCAAAATTAAAATTAATAGATGGTAAGACAGAAACTGAAGGTGTTCTCTTGGTTAAATCTTTTTCTTTTTGTCTCTTTTGTGAAGCAAGGATACTAGTTTTTATTTTTCTTGAGACTGTTTTTATGCCTGATTTTCTTTTGGAGGATAAAATATAATTACTTGTCAGCTAAAAGTTGGTGGGATCGATGTTTTTGCAAGTGGCTTTAGAGGTAGGTCTTGGTTGTGTTTAACCTGTAAGGAACATAGGGAGCATGCAGGATGCGGGCATGTTGATGGACAGTCAGTATGATTGTAGAGGAAAGATAAGTGAGTGAAGGCTCAGTTCATTCTTTTACTTTAAACATATTTGCATTTTCTTATGAGTCTCCATTCTCCTGACCTCATCTAGTGTAATTTTACTTGCTTCTTATCCCAGTCCCTTCTTTTTGTTTCTGCCTTTCTCTCTGATACAGAGTCATTCACACACATATAACATACCTTCATGCTTGAATCTAAATAATTGACATGCATAAAAATATTCCCAAATGAAGGTCACATAAGACCTGTGTGTTTTTGTGTAGATGTGTGTACACACACACACATATTATTTTTAAGTAGTTAATCACTCTGAGTACTTGGTTTATTATAAATATCCAGCTCAGTTTATTAAGTAAATAAATAAGAGCCTAAAATCAGAAGTTATTTTTAAGAACTGGAACAAATTGGTCAAAGGAAAGGACAGTCTCGTGGAGATGTCATTCACACCACAAAGATTTATTTGTTGTAGAGGTGATTACTTCCAGTCACAGTAACTGTGTGCAAAAATTGTTAGGTTATCTTCTCCTTTACCTCATCTTTCTGAATGATATTTTACTTGTGATTGGTAGGGAGTGATTAACTGGACCAGACAAATAGTTCCCTGGGAAAGGTAAACCTTGCCTTGGGTGAAGACATGATATGGGACCATGTATTTGTACTTTTCCCTGGCAGTTCAGAGGGTAAAAGGTCTGCCTTCAGTGCAGGACACCCTGGTTCGATACCTGGGTTGGGAAGATCCCCTGGAGAAGGGGATGGAAACCTACTCGAGTATTCTTGTCTAGAGAAATCTTGGATAGACCGTGGGGTTGCAAAGAGTTGGACATGACTGAGCAACTGACACACTGCTGTGAATAAACTCTTCTTATTGCAGCCCATTTCCTGTCTTGTGACAGCTGAGTAACTCAGAGTAGAGTCAAATGACTTGCATGATAGGAACCATAACAAAGCACTTAGGACATCAGCCTTTAAAAACAGCAACGAAAGATCAAACATTCTCTAGTTACAATTTTAACATTTTACAGTTTGGAGTGGTTTGCTACTCCTGTCAATGAAAATGCCTACGTGGCATCTTTTTGGTTGCCAAAAAGGGTCCTCTGTGGTTGAGGACCCTGGTGGGCGGGGGATAGTGCTCTGTGTCTTGTTGGGGGTTTGGGAACTGCTTTCCTAATGTGCCCTGAATGTCAAGAACAGGGCTCTTTCTCCTGCTATTTTCCTCATCAGCATCTTCCTCTCCTAGAGGCAATTGATTTAGTTTGAAGAGTATAAGCAGTAGAAATCCAAGATTTGGTTACAGTTTACACTGGGACACCACCCACTCAGTTCTCTTCCTCCCCTTTCAGGTCTCTGCTCAAGGTCATTTTGTCACTGAGGACTTCCTCCGCCACCAGAAACCCAACCTTCCGCCTATCCTGCCTGATTTTTCCATTAGTGCTTCATTCACATTGAGTCATGACTGATTTCTGCTCTCTGTGGATCTTCCTTTGAGCCTGATGATTTAAGAATTTCCATAGCTCTGGGCCAAATGGAGCTATGATCCGCTGAGACAAAACATTGCTCCTTTAGCTCTTCCTGGTTGGGCAGTCATATTAGTTCAGATTGCTTATCTATGATACAAAATCCTTCCAATCTCTCCATTTCTTCCAAAAAAAAAAAAAGAAAAGGAGTTGAGGGGATAGTGCTGATCGAGTGCTACTGGGCTGAGTAGGAGCCCCTCAAAGTGCTGTGGGAGTTCACAGGCGATGAGTGTGCCTTATAGCAGGGACCAACCTTGACAATGTGCTCAAGGCCAGAGATGCACAGCTGATTTAGTAGGGGAGCTATATTTAAATAACTAATTAAAATAAAGTGCTTAATGGAGATATAAATAAGGTACATGAGAGGATAGATGAGGCGGTGATGCTTAAATCTAACTGGGCAGGCTGGGAGGATTTCCTTGAGAAGATGACACATTGAAAATTCATGAATTTGAACATGTGGTAGTAGAAGCGGGGAGGACTTCAGGAGGGTCAGACTGAGGTCAAGACACATGAAAAAAGAGAAAAAAAACTTGGTGCAAATTTTCCTTTGCCTGTTGCTGAGGGCTTTTGGATAAAGGGATTTCAAGGTGAGATTTTGATGTTTTTGTCTTTCACTTTTAGCCCTTCTGTGGGGTTCTGGACTGAACAATGACTTGTTTCCCCACCAGCAGGGAAATGAAGTGCTGCTTCCTAGCTGGATGAATGCTTGGTAACCTTCCATGTCTGGCTTTTCCAGTGAGGGATTTGAAGGCTAAACTGTGTTTTCTGTTCCAGGGAGCCTCAGTCACACTTACCTCCCCAGTTGTAGGTGGAGAATTGGAGCAGAGAGGAGACGAAGGCCAGATCAGATTTTTTAAAAAATTACACAAAGTGATCAGGCAGAGTAGTCATAGAGGTCCAGATTCAGCCCAGGCATGCATGTGCACCTCTTCAACACCAGAAATGGGAAGAGTAGAGGAAGAGGGAACCTGAGTTCCTGTCTTGAAGGAACAGTAACTCCACCCAGAAGGCTTAAAGTGTGACTCAGTGTGGCAGCTGTGATTTTTCCCCAGGAAGGAGCTGCTGAAGTGTTAGGCAGAGAGGATGGAACTTGTTCTTAACTCTCTACTCCACATGTACATAGCGGGGAACCCTAGAGGGACAGAAGGGTTCCCTGTCCCTCCAATCCTCATGGAGCTTAACAACAATCATTTCCCAGAGGTTTCTTGTCCTAGAACCTATTAAGTTAATGGCTGTGGAGTAGACTGAAGTTGAGTTGGCTTGTGATAACTCTGTGCCCTTGACTTTAGAACATATTCTTTACAGAAGTATGCTCAGTTACTCGGGCCTGTGGAGCTACATTTGTAGTTACCATTGACCAGAGGAGCCCAGTGAGTCCTTTATAACATGAAAGAAAGTGAAAGTGAAAGTCGCTCAGTCACATTTGACTCTTTGGAACCCCATGGAACATCACCTGCCAGGATCCTCTGTCCGTAGAATTCTCCAGGCAAGAATGCAGGAGTGGGTAGCTGTTCCCTTCTCCAGGCGATATTCCCAACCCAGGGATTGAAACCAGGTCTCCTGCACTGCAGGCAAGAGAGAGAGAGAGCGAGAGCAAGAGAAAGAGAATGACTCAGGTTCAAAAGAGTTGTTCACATGTGTTCAAAGACAATATTTAACCACCCAAATCAACTAGCTACAACAGCTTGTACAGTGTTTCAGTACTGGCTGACTGTGACACAAGCATCTGGGTGAAAATATGCTTCTCTTATTGGCTTGTATCTGAACAAGGAGCTCAGATTTGTTCTCTGTTTCTGGCACTATTGAAAGTGGTTAGCAGGGAGAGCAGTTGATGACTTTCTCTTAGAATCACTCTCAGATACTTAAAAGAAACAGTTTCTTGTACCTTTTTTAAAGAGATCTGAACTTAAGTTTGTTCTGAGGTTAGCAATTTACGCATGGTATTTTAAAAGATAGAATGATACAATCCCAGAGTATATCAGAGATAAGCCAGATGGCTTGTTTCTAGACTAGTGTTACTGGTGATTAAAGAGCTGATTTTTCTCTCACATACTCAAGAGCGTGGACGTATTTATTGTCAACATATTCAATAGCTAGACAAGTTAAATTGGTCCAGGAAAACCTAATTGGGTATTTTCCATCTTGCATAACTCTAGTGCTCCTATTTAAGATAGCCTGGGGAATAGCTGTTAGTGAAGGTATTGATTATAAGTCTGCTGCTTTTTAATACCTGTGCATTAGCTCCACTTACATTTCAAGGGGCTAAAATTTTAAACAAAAGTAAAAATCTAAGCAGTTTGAGCTAGTTCTGTCACTTGCACTTAGGTGAATAGTTTTGCTTTGATTACTTTCTGAGAGTTGCTGTCAGCCTGGGTGAAGAGGACCATATTACTGGATCACTCTTATTTTGACAAAAGATCATTATCTGGCTGGAACATGTCCTAGGAGCCAATAAATATATAATAGGCTATTTCAGATTCTTTGAAGATAATAAGCATAATCTCATTTTGACTATAGACTGTGTTTCTTAATAAATGTTTAAAAACTCTCCTGGCAGAGCCTTGATATGACAACTGATAAATATACCACTGGATAAATGATAACAAAAAAAAAACACATGAATTACAGTTGATGTGCCTTCAAATTATTTAGGTGCAGTAATAAAAAACCATTTTTTTCTTGACAAATATATTAGCCATGAGTGAATTCTTTCATGTTACTTCATGTTGAGAAATATACGCAGAAGTTTTTGCTGGGGAGTTACTTTTACTGACTGCTGGTAATTCACTTTTGATTTTTATTCAGGTAGTTTGTAATGATAAATTATTTATATAAAACAGTTGCTCCTTGAAATATATGTGAATTTTATTTTTTGCTTAAACTTACTGTGTATTTATGAATCTTGTTGTTAATGTTAGGAAAAAATCTAATCAAGATCCTGGCTTAGAAAGTTGCTCATGATTGCTCTTTCATCTAAAAATTCAACCTGAACTGACTTATTACTTGTCTTAATCTTAAAATGAGTTCCTGTTTATTTGATGAGCAGAGAGTTTGCAATTACCTGTTAAATAATTTTGTTATTTAGAGTTTGATATGTGCCATTTTGATGTGTCTGGAGTTTTCTGTTCTTGAAGCTGAAAAGTGTTGCGATATATATTCATTAGTATCACCATTATTCAAGAAAGTGACTGCACTTTATTTGCTGTTCAGCATGGTGGGCTGCAGTCCATAGGGTCCCTGAGGGCTGGACGCTACTGAGCGACTTCACTTTCACTTTTCACTTTCATGCATTGGAGAAGGAAATGGCAACCCACTCCAGTGTTCTTGCCTGGAGAATCCCAGGGATGGGGGAGCCTAGTGGGCTGCCGTCTATGGGGTCGCATAGAGTTGGACATGACTGAAGCGACTTAGCAGAAGCAGTAGCATGGTGTCTTACCACTATATTCATATGATTAGGGAATTGCTTTTTGGCTCATGAGGTATCAATAGGGTATTTCTGAGGTGCAGTAATCTAACATGAGATTGTCTTAAAGTGCAGTATATGCAATTCTTATTTCACCATGTAAGCATTATGGCCTATCTTGCAATTAAAAAAAAAATGACGTATTTAAATACCTGTAATAATGATATTTCTGAAAAAATGGATATATAATTACATAGTCTCATTACATATAATTTATATACTCTCCTTACATAAGTTCTTTGACTAGAATATAAATTTGCCTTTACTTATCAGTTTACAAGGGAAACTGACATTGTACATGGTCTTTCTTATCTCTGATACGACTTCTTTACTGTAAGGTTTATGAGATACTTTATTTTTAATTTCAGTTTTCTCTGACTATGTACAGATGTCACATATCTTGTTCTTCAGTTAATAAACAGCTTGTATTCTACTATCTCATTAGCCTTTTAGTAAATGGGATTCAAAATGGTGTCATTAGCCTTTTGATAAATATCATTTCAATTAGATATGCATAAATATAGAAAGATTTACTGTGTAACAAATGCAGTAATTACAATGTGTTCTGTACTATTTTGTATTTTTATGGAACTGTGTACCTATTTCTCATGGACAATAATTACACCATTAAGAGTCTACACTAACCTGTTTTCTGTGTAAAGATCACAAGTCTATTGAGTATGTAGCTTGAATTAGTTTGATTTTGCCTTTATCATAATACTGAAGAAATTGATATTGTAACTTCTCATGTGCCAAGAAGTAAAGAACTCAGGTTTAGTAATTTTTTTTTGGCTGATTCAGAAAAGTAATTTGTTGCTTGCAGGATTTTTGTAAATAGAAATGTTTTAATGTAACTTGCTGCTAAGTCACTTCAGTTGTGTCTGACTCTGTGCGACCCCATAGACGGCAGCCCACCAGGCTCCGCCATCCCTGGGATTCTCCAGGCAAGAACACTGGAGTAGGTTGCCATTTCCTTCTCTAATGCATGAAGTGAAAAGTGAAAGAAGTCGCTCCGTCGTGTCCAACTCTTTGCGACCCCATGGACTGCAGCCTACCAGGCTCCTCCATCCATGGGATTTTCCAGGCAAGAGTACTGGAGTGGGTGGCCATTGCCTTCTCCATAATGTAACTTAATATTATAAAAATTCTTCAGTTCAATATTTCAGCTGGTTGTTAAAATCATTACGATATTACAGAAGTATTGGTTAAGAAAGGAACTCTTGTGATAGAAAGATTTGACTTTGAATCTCAGATTTGCCAGTTAAAGTGATCATAATGCCCTTGGGTGATTATAATAACAATACCTGCCTCCTAGGATTGATTGAAGACATAAATGAGATAATAAGAGTTAGTAAGTACTAAAAAATGTAGATGATTTTTATAATCATAATTGTCAGAGTCATGGACGTTTTTGTCCTAAACATATTTAATTTTGCTGGAAATTTTATCAATCTTTGTGTATATGACAATTACAAAATATTGATTAATGGATGAGTATACCAAACTAAACTATTTTTCTGGACACCCTGAAGGACTGAAAAACATTACATAGTTGATATTTAGTAAAATTGAATTGAATTTGCATAACTTCAACTGGTACAAGATGACTGTTGTGCAGTTTTGCTTATTTGCTGATACATAATTGTTTTGTAATTGTTATATATTCTGTGTCAAACTAGATTGTAAACAAAAATTGATTAGAAATTTTTTTTCACCTTCCTCTCATCTAAAAGTATGAAAAAAAATTTTTTCCTCAACCACCAAATATATTCAGTAAATGTTTATTGGATTTTAGCCAGATATACTTTTGATGGATGTTTCCTATTCCCCTTGATGCTAAAAGAAAAATGGATAAATAAGATAATGAACTGTTTGTAAAAGAATGACAAAATCAATTATCATGTAATCATGCTATACATACTATTACACTGTTAAGACATGTTTATATAGGTGGACACGTAATGGTATAGCCATAGAAAAAGTTGTGAGGATCTATAGTCAGTTGTTTATGAATTTACTTCTAGACAAGGGAATGGAAGAGTGTAGGTGCTAGTGCTGGTGCTAATTTGTTTCAGTCATCTCCAACTCTTTGTGACTTATGGACCGTAGCCTGCCAGGCTCCTCTGTCATGGGATTTTCCAAGCAAGAATACTGGGGTGGGTTGCCATGCCCTGCTCCAAGGGATCTTCCCAACCCAGGGATTGAACCCGAGTCTCTTACATCTCCTGCATTGGCAGGTGGGTTCTTTACCACTAGCACCACTGGAAGAATGTAGAGTATATACCAAATAGTGTGTTGTGATTACAAGCAACCTAAAATGAAAGATTATTTAAGCATAGAAACCTGGGGGGTTTGTTGGATAAAGTGTGAGTACATCACAGAATTGGAAATAGAGTTGAATAAGTAAGCCTCAGGAAGTATGCCTTCCCTCGTGGCTCAGACGGTAAAGCGTCTGTCTACAATGTGGGAGACCTGGGTTCAATCCTTGGGCTGGGAAGATCCCCTGGAGAAGGAAATGGCAATCCATTCCAGGACTATTGCCTGGAAAATCCCATGGACAGAGGAGCCTGGTAGGCTACAGCCCATGGGGTCGCAAAGAGTCGGACACGACTGAGCGACTTCACTTACCCCTGGAGAAGGAAATGGCAACCCACTCCAGTACTCTTGCCTGGAGAATTCTATGGACAGAGGTGGGCTACAGTCCACGGGATTGCAAAGAGTAGGACATGACTGTGTGACTAACTTTTAGGAAGTATAGAAATAGAAACAACTCCAGAGTTATGTGACAGAAATTTGTGAGCAGCTGCTGTGGCTAGAGTGGCATTTGGGGACTTCCTGCAGTTGACAGCCCACTAGAATGACAGGAAATGGGGGTGGTGGCAGTTCTCTAAAGGAAATGGTGCTGGGCATGGAGGTCATCATGGTGGGGTGTTTTCCTTATTATTTTAGATAAATCTTTTTAAAAAGTAGCTCAAGATTTAATCTGTATACCATATGATTCACCCACTTGAAATTTATAATTCAGTAACTTAGTATGTGAATTTGTGCGTTCATCTACACAATCAATATTGTATTACCCATGAAAGAATCCCTACTACCCTCATCCATAATCAATACGCCACCCCCACCTCTGCCCTTAGAAACCAGTAATATACTGTCTATAGATTTTTCTATTCTGAACATTTTCAGTTCAGTTCAGTTGCTCAGTCGTGTTCGACTCTGCGACTCCATGGACTGCAGCATGCCAGGCCTCCCTTCCAACGTGAACTCCTGAAGTTTACTCAAACTCATGTCCATTGAGTCAGTGATGCCATCCAACCATCTGTCATCCCCTTCTCCTCCCGCCTTCAATCTTTCCCAACATTGGTCTCTTCAAATGAGTCAGTTCTTCGCATCAGGTAGCCGAAGTATTGGAGTTTCAGTTTAAGCATCAGTTCTTCCAATAAATATTCAGGACTGATCTCCTTTAGGATGGACTGGTTGGATCTCCTTGCAGTCCCAGGGATTCTCAAGAGTCTGCTCCAACACCACAGTTCAAAAGCATCAATTCTTCTGCACTCAGCTTTATTTATAGTCCAACTCTCACATCCATACATGACTACTGGAAAAACCATAGCCTTGACTTAGATGGACCTTTGTTGGCAAAGCAATGTCTCTGCTTTTTAATATGCTGTCTAGGTTGGTCATAACTTTTCTTCCAAGGAGTAAGAGTCTTTTGATTTCATGGCTGCAGTCACCATCTGCAGTGATGTTGGAGCGCACCCCCCCCCCCCGCCCCGCCACCCCCCGCCAAATAAAGTCTGTCGCTGTTTCCACTGTTTCCCCATCCATTTGCCATGAAGTGATGGGCCCAGATGGCCATGATCTTAGTCTTCTGAATGTTGAGCTTTAAGCCAACTTTTTCATTCTCCTCCTTCACTTTCATCAAGAGGCTCTTTAGTTCTTCTTCGCTTTCTGCCATAAGGGTAGTGTCATCTGCATATCTGAGGTTATTGACATTTCTCCCGGCAATCTTGATTCCAGTTTGTGCTTCATCCAGCCCAGCATTTCTCACAATGTACTCTGTATAAGTTAAATAAGCAGGGTGACAATCTACAGCCTTGACATACTCCTTTCCCAATTTGGACCAGTCTGTTGTTCCATGTCCAGTTCTAACTGTTGCTTCCTGACCTGCATATAGGTTTCTCAAGAGGCAGGTCAGGTGGTCTGGTATTCCCATCTCTTTCAGAATTTTCCACAGTTTGTTGTGATTCACATAGTCCCAACATTTTATATCAATAGAATTAAAGCAACATATTGTCCTTTGTGATTCACTTCCTTTGCTTATCATAATGTTTTCAAGGTTCATTAGGTTGTAGCATGTGTCAATACTTCTATTTACGGCTGAATAATATTCCATCATATGGATAATTCCACATCCTGTTTATCTACTCATCAGTTGATAGACATTTGAACTGTTTCCACCTTGTGATTCTTATGAAAAACATTGCTGTAAACATTTGTGTAGAAGTTTTTGTTTGAATACTTATTTTCAGTTGACTTGTGTCTATTACTAGGAGTGAAATTACTAGATCATATGATAATTCTTACATTTTCGCTTTTGAGGAACTGCTGTTTTTCAAATTGCACCCTTATTACCATGAAGGAGGGAGATTCAAATTTCTCCAAGTTCTAACATGTTAAATGTCTTGGTGTAGAACTATCCTAGAGGGTGTGATGTGCCATCTCATTGTTATTTTGATTTGCATTGCTTTGATTACTAATGATGTTTGTATTTTTTTATTTGCTTATTGGCTGTGTGTGTGGGTGTGTGTGTAGGACACGCTCAGTCATGTCCAACTCTTTGCGACCCTATAGACTATACCCCTCCAAGCTCTTCTATCCATGGGATTTTTCAAGCAAGAATACCAGAGTGGGTTGTCATTTCCTTCTCCAGGGGATCTTCCTGACCGAGGAATGGAACCTGCATCTCTTGCATCTCCAGGTGGCTCAGTGGTTTTACTTGTCTTCCTAATCTTGTAGAAACAAAGATTAAATATCAAAAGGACCTTATAGTCCATCAGCTGTTGCTTTTGACCAAATTATAAATATGTCCACAGGTTTGCTAAGGTCTGGTTTTTTAGTTTGGATTGTATGTTGTTTTCTACCTACATCAGAATCAGCTGTTTGTTAGAAATGCACATTTCCAGGCTTAACCCCCAGTTTCATGCATAAGTCAGTTGAATACCAGGCCCAAAAGACAAAATTTTAAGCAAGTAGATGGAGAGCTACTTTTTTGGTGGTAGACATCTCACCATCTCACAAGGCCATTATTTTGTTGGATGTTCCTTCATTTGTTTCCTGGTAGCTTTTATCATTTGGCCTGTCTCGACTCTTTGCAGCAACACTCAACAATCCTGTTCCTTTGTGATGGTTGGCAAATATGGTCTTGTTGTTCATGAAGATAGGACATTAGTCTTGCAGTTTGACCCTGTAAGTTCTGCTGAGTTAATCATTGAGTTAAGAATGTCTTGCTCAGCACCACCTGAGTAGATGGGAGATAGAACCTCCTATGTATGACCTTTGTTATAAAAGAGGCAAAACTCTGATAGGAATTTTAAATGTTAACCAGAAATACTGAAGTCTTCTTAATAGATCATGACATTGTATTTGAATGTATCTGATGTAAAAGCTTCATAATTTCTTAGATAACAAAAGTCTAGTCTTGGTGATAATGGTAATTTTTTTGTTGTTCAGTTGCTTAGTCATGTCTGACTATTTTGTGAATCTGGGAACTGTAGCCCACCAGGCTCCTTTGTCCATGGCATGCCCAGGCTAGAATTCTGGAGTGGTTTGCCATTTCCTTCTCCAGGGGATCCCCTGACCCAGAGATCGAATCTGTGTCTCCTGCATTGGCAGTCGGATTCTTTACCACTGAGCCATCAGGGAAGTCCAGTGACAATTTTACCTGATTTCATGTAAAAAGTTTTCTGAATAGTGTGATAGCTTCAGCTAATATCAAGTGTAGCATCCAGTGTCTTAGCACAGGCGATAACCCCTACACTTTTTCTCACTTGAGTTGTCAAGCTGGGAGAGAATGTTGTTAAAGGGTCAGACTCATGTGTTCAGGCCCTATTAGCTTTTGATTTATGACCAAAGCCATCTCACTTACGTCCTTACTTTGTTTGACTCTCAGGATTGGACTGTCCTTTGGTTTTAATTTGATAAGAAGTGTATGAATGACATTCTTGCCTTTAATACTGTGAAAAAATGCAAGGAGCCTGATGATAAGTTGTGCATCAGATGAGTTATGATTGTTAGATATAAGGGCAATAAAAATGTGGAGTTAGCATAGACTTGGTAAAGCTCATCTTGTGAAGTTGTTAAGTCCCGTCACTTTTTTCTAGTGTTGGATTTTTTTTTCCTCCGGGGAACTGGCTTCTTATCACCAAGTTTTAATGCTTTTATTTAGTCATTCCCGTAGAATGCATTTGTTTCCTTTCCATTTTTTTAACAAGTATCATTAGCCTCATTTAGGACCTTATCCACCAAAGAATGATCAATACTGGGAAAGGTTAAAAAGGTCAGATGTGAATTTATTACATGAATGTTCGTTTGATTTACACAGATGCATTATCAACTGGTTACCAATTTGCATTATTCAATATTCATTTATAGGCATTTATGATGCTGTCAAATTCTAGCATGTGAGCAATTTTAAAAGATCTGCTTTGTGCTTAGTTAAAGGAGAAGGCAATGGCACCCCACTCCAGTACTCTTGTCTGGAGAATCCCATGGATGGAGGAGCCTGGAAGGCTGCAGTCCATGGGGTCGCTGAGGGCTGGACACGACTGAACAACTTCACTTTCACTTTTCACTTTCATGCATCAGAGAAGGAAATGGCAACCCTCTCCAGTGTTCTTGCCTGGACAATCCCAGGGATGGGAGAACCTGGTGGGCTGCCGTCTATGGGTTCACACAGAGTTGGACACGACTGAAGCGACTTAGCAGCAGCAGCAGCAAAGCTTTAAATAGTTTGAAGTAACTATGGTAAGGGTTTAGTTTTGTTCAGGAACAAGGTCTTTATTGAGACTTACGTAGGAATAGTCAGAGCAAGCCAAGAATGAGAAAGAGGTATTAAGGTTTTTTTCCTCATGATTAAAAGAGCAGGGGACAAAAAAAAAAAAAGCATTTTGTAACTTCGATTTGATTCGAAGCAGTGTTTTTCAAAGTATAAGCCATTCTTGTGATATGTGAGTGCCTTTTACTTTAAAAATGGGTTCATTTGAATTTGATGTATTTTCCCAAGATCTCCATTCATGCTTAGGAGGTAAGTGATTGATGAGCTACTACTCAGCAGAGGAGAAATTAATTTGGCATAGAATAAGTGGAATCAGCTCTTAGCTTTCTTGGGGGCAGGGTAAGGATTTATTCTACCCTCATCACCTCATTCTTGAAGGCATTTTCCTTTAGTTCATAATCTTCACTAACCAGTTTGTCTCCTGGAGGAACATATAAGCATCTTGATGCTACTGCTGCTAAGTCGCTTCAGTCATGTCCGACTCTGTGCGACCCCATAGGTGGCAGCCCACCAGGCTTCCCCGTCCACGAGATTTTCCAGGCAAAAGAGTACTGGATTGGGGTGCCATTGCCTTCTCCTATAAGCATCTCGCTATGCTATGCTAAGTCACTTCAGTCGTGTCCGACTCTGTGCGACCCCATAGACGGCAGCCCACCAGGCTTCCCTGTCCCTGGGATTCTCCAGGCAAGAACACTGGAGTGGGTTGCCATTTCCTTCTCCAACGCATGAAAGTGAAAAGAGAAAGTGAAGTCGCTCAGTCGTGTCCAACTCTTTGCGACCCCATGGACTGCAGCCTACCAGGCTCCTCCGTCCATGGGATTTTCCAGGCAATGCTTATAACCAAAGTTGTCAAGAAAAATGGACAAATATCAGTATACTTTTTCATGTGGCCACATGTGGAACACCAAGGGACCAGGGAAGTGATCCTAACCTCGTTGTTCGTTGTCGGCCTTGCCTTATTTGACAGCGTTGAAAGCCAGTTTTCTCTCCTTTAGTATTTTCCTCAGTTTTAACAGTTTTACGACCTGGCATTTTCCAAGTATATTTATAAATGTCTCATCTAGTTCTCATAACACTGCTCCTGGGCAGGTGGTACAAACCTTTCTGCAGCATACCATACCCCCACCCTCCATCCAAATAACTTTTCTGACCATCTGATTTGTTTTTCCTTTTCATAGAAAATCTATTGTTTTCCTTTCCCTGATATATAATTTCAGTTACTATTAAGAAATGCTTATTTAACAACTGTTCTGTCAGCAGCTTTTGATCTCTTTTCCTCTGTAGTTAGTGGTTTTTTTTTTTTTTTTTAATTTTTCCATTCATACCACTTTTAAGTGTTTTGGGGGAAGTCACTTAATTCTCCAAAATGAGAAACCTGTATACTTTTGTAGGCCCCTTCCCTCATTAAGTAACAAAACAGATGGAATCAACTCTTGATTTTTCACTTTTGTCCTGACTAGGTGTTCACCTTAAGTGTGTAGATATATGACCTTTTTGTGAAAATATTTTCGTGATCTCACCACATTTGAATAGGAAAATGAAAATGATTAGGAATTCTGACTGCTCATAATTATTGTTGATTTGTTTGTAGTCATGTAAAACTCATGTTTCTTGCCATCCTCACTCATACATCTTGGATAGACTTGTAGCGAAGAAGAGATACGTTACATACAGCTTCAGCTTCCTTATCTGTCTGCTACTCTGTCCCCACCCTCACCATTTTCTTTATGAAACAGAATTAGCTTGTATTAAAAAAAAAAACAAAAACAACCTTATCAGAAGAGATGATGATGTCAGTGATCATTAGAAAGCTGGTAGACGGTCTGTTTATGCCTTTATTCAATTTTAAAATAATAAACTGTATTTTTTAGAGCAGTTTTAGGTTTACAAAAAATTGATCAGGAGGAACAGAATTCCCATATACCTTTCATCAGTGCTCACTTTGCAGTTTCTCCTATTACTAACAACCTGAATTAGTGTGGAACATTTGTTGTAATTGGTGAGCAAATATTGATGCATTATTATCAACTGTATTTGCAAGTCATCATGGAAAGATTACTGGAAATCATGGAAAGTAATCATTCAGATAAAGGATGAGAAGTCCTTGGTGACCTTGGGGTGGCCTCACTACCCTTGGAGCCTTTTGGGAATAGAGATGACCTGAGAATCGGAGACATCTTTGGGAGCTCATGAAAAGAGGGAATAAAGGACATAAGAAGATTAGTTTTGATGATCTCAGAGATGATAAATTTGCCAAAAATGTGAATGTTGCTTAGGAGGAGGAAGGTTCTCAGTTTTCCTTCCTGTCCATGGCTGTGTACACCCTGGAAGGACTACTCCTGTCTAGAATTGCTGGGCCTCCCACCGATTTGTGCTGTGGAGGCCCAGGAGAAGGGAAGTCATGTCTTATCCCAAGTATGAAAGCCCCAAGGATCTTTAACAGATAAGTGAGAAGACTAGACCTGGGACAGGTATATGTGAGTCATGATCAGTGCCTTTGACCAGGTCTGCAAACTCCCATTCCCATGGCTCTTGGAAGCCTTCTTTGGTATCTGCTTCCCTGTAAGCCAAGCATGTCACCTTACAGATGTGTTTTTTCTTGTCTGCCATCAGAAAGAGAAAAGAGATGGGTGTCCTTTTCTTTTATATTCCTCCGTTACTTTATTAAAATAATTTTATAAAGCAAATGACAGTAATAGTTGTTCCCATTGTTTAGTTTTATAGTGGCTTGTAATTTTTATGCATGAGGCCAGGACAGAGCCCTCTGGCTAGGAGTTGTGCAGTGCTGGCTGCCCCTCACTGGTCAAAGTGGAGCACTGAAGCAGGGGGACAGCCAGGCTGGCTGCTCTCACCCAGTGTGTGGCCGTTTGTTCATGTACTCTGAGCTGCACAATTTGGAGACTGTCAGTTGGGGCTGAGTAGCTGAAATCTAAGACATGCCACTTTGCAGTGCATATTTGATGCTGACAGGCTCATCTTTAAAAATAGTGATTTTACAGTTTGTTTTCTCTGTTTATATGTTATGTTTTTGTTTTTCTTTAAAGAATAGTTTCCCAGGCTGAGTTTGTTTTTTCAAAAACACCCACTTCGTCACAGTTTTTTTTTTGAATTTTAAATTTCAAGTATATATACTTATTTCCTGTCTCTGTAAAGCAGTGGCCTTACTTTGTGAACACGACTGGTTCAGTCTCTGAACATACAGTCTCTGTGGTGAGACTGTATCTGTACGAAGTGAATAGTCCGTTGAAGGTGCCTAGCAGTCACGCTGTGTCTTTCTTAGAAACTTCAAGGTACCTACTGTGCCATAATCTTCTGAAGGGTGCCTTATGCATATAAGGCCAAGTTGTCTGCCTCACCATTGTTGTTCAGTTGCTAAGTCATGTCTGACTCTTTGTGATCTCATGAAGCACAACACACCAGGCTTCCCTGTCCTACAGTATCTCCCAGAGTATGCCCAAACTCATGTCCATTGAGTCAGTGATGGCATCCAACCATCTCATCCTCTGTCTCCCCCTTCTGTTCCTGCCCTCAATCTTTTCCAACATCTGGGTCTTTTCCAGTGAGTCTGCTCTTCACATCAGGTAGCCAAAGTATTAGATCTTCAGCTTCAGCATTGGTCCTTCCAGTGGTTATTCAGGGTTGATTTCCTTTAGCATTGACTGGTTTGATCTTGCTGTCCATGGGACTCTCAAGTCTTCTCCAGCACCACAGCTCAAAAGCATCAATTCTTTGGCACTCAGCCTTTTTATGGTCCAGTTCTTATATCCGTACATGACTACTGGAAAAACCATATCTTTGACTATACAGACCTTTGTTGGCAAAGTGATGTCTGCTTTTGAATGCGCTGTCTAGATTTGTCATAGCTTTTCTTCCAAGAAGCAAGTGTCTTTCAATTTCATGGCTGCACTCACTGTCTGCAGTGATTTTGGAGCCCAGGAAAATAAAATTTGTTGCTGTTTCCTCTTTTTCCCCATTTATTTGCCATGAGGTGATGTGTCTTACCCTGTGACCCCATTATCCTGACCACTGACTATAGGACGGCAGGCAGAGGGCACATCATGGAAGGGGCTGTGCATGAGAACTCTGTTCCAGGGTGTACTGTCCACACCCCCTATAGGATCGTTTCTCCTTATAGGAGGGATGCAGTTATTAGAATGATATAGAAGTACTCAGATTTTCTAAGAGAAAGTAGGCTGCAGAATCCAGGAGGCTAGAGCAGCCATAAAGACAACATTGCCATGAGATAATGGGAAGAGGCATACTAAAGGACTAGTCGTTTGCTAAAGGCAAGAAGCAGACCCAGAAGAGGAGTCCAAACTGAGTTGCCCTGTGACTCCTCACTGTGTATTCTGAGGGCAGGTCAATTCAGGTCTTATCTCATCTTGTATCCTTTCAGCCATCCACACCCTCCACCTACCTCACCATCCAAATTCCCTGTCTTCTGACAAAATCTTGAGTTTCTGGAACTGCCTGACAATTCCTGAATTTTAAAATTACTTACCTAAGAATAAGTCAGTTTTTGAAAACTGATAATATGATTCTTAAATAAAGACCTTGTGTAACGACATAGATGGTCTAAAAGCCAGAAATACCAGATAGAGAAGTGAAATATCTGAAAAAGTGATATTGTAGATTTTTATGTTTGCTTGCCATATACAGATTTTATTTATCTTTAAATAAAACTTACCTGGTTATATCATAGCTCTTAAGAAACTATGTAATAGTTTAAATGAGGAAGAAAAGATGGCTGTATACTAAATTGGTTAGAGAGCTCATTAACATACTGTCTTTTTTTGTCAGGTTGCTAAGGCTCACTGATTGAATGTGAATTTAGAGAAACTATCATCTTGATGGCAGTGTTACTAACTATACTTCATCTTCATTTCAATTTCTCTTTTTGTGTTAATGTTTGTGTTTTTTCTTTTGTTTACCAGTGTTAACTGTTTTAAATACACATGTCATACTTACAGGGAAATGATTGTGAGCAAGGAGACAACAAAGCAAATAAATTATATAGAGATAACTCAATATCTATTGAATTATAAGTTATTCAATAGATATTTTCTGTGATTGTCATGTGATTTTGGACTATTACATTCACTGGCATCTTCCATGTGCTAGAACACTGACATATTGTGGGTACTTAGTTGTACTCACGTATTGTGGGTAAATAGTTGCTAAATGAACACATCCAACAGAGGATAGGAATTTCTATAATATATAATATAGACTCATGTTAGAATCAGAGGGCAAGTTAAAGATCTTAAAGCATGACTTCATGACTTCTTTCATAGACTAGGAAATTGATGCCTAGAGAGGCGAAGGGAATTGCCTAAGATCACAGTTCCTGGCAGAATGAGGCCTCCTTTCTACATTTCTAAACAACTTGATCAATTTTACATGGCCAACAGGAGGGTAGAACTGGGGTTGAAACTCAGATATGAAAGGCTGCAAAGTCCATTATCTACAATAGGAGTTTATTATTCATATTTTGAGGTCATTTTCATGTTTTTGAGGTTTTTATAAGGGGTTAATCTGTCACCTCTTCTCTGTAGCTCTTTCTGTGCCCCCATACAGAATTAATTGCATCCTTGAGAGATAGCACTGAATACCATCTCTTTTCTAGTATGTATGACATTATGTTGAGTTGGAATTCCTTGTTTGTTGAATTGTGTTGAGAGTTAGGAACAATTAGTATACCTAAGATTAGGTTTAAGGAGATAAAACCTTCATGAGAGGAACAGAATCTCATAGCCTTTCAAATTTAGTTGCCCCTTGATAAGTATCAATATTGAATAATCATGTTTCTTATAGACATGACTTAATGATTGTTAGTCTCCTTGGTTTGAATGGCTTTTGAGGAAGACTTTACTTTGTAATTTTTATAAGAATTCATAATAGTACTTTGCTATGTATGTAATGGTTTCAGTACTAACACAATTTAAAACATTTTGGCTGACCAGTATTTTTAGATCTCTTTTAGAAAATTTTTAGAAAAGTTGAACTGATGGTACTGTTATGGATATATTCCTTAGTAAGTGCACCAATCAATTTTATACACATTTAGCAGAACATGTCTATCAAATCATCAACAAATTTTAAAAGGAATTATTATTTATTCTCTTGAACTTGAAACTTCTAGGTTACGTTGGTATTTATAGAACATTTGAAAACATGAAGGAAAGCACATTTCAGGAGAATATTGTGATACTAGAAAATGTAAAAATTGGTAGAAGCTGTATGGTTTTGCCTGTGGATATTAAAAATATAATAGTATTTACTGTGTAATAGTATTTCAAACCTATTTATTTTTTACAGGTAGATCTTCTGAGATGTGATGTCATTCCCTTAGGGAAATCATCTGAAATTATTTTATTCCTATTCTTTATGTCAGAAACTGCTGTAAATCTTACTTATATGAAAAACAATATTTAAAAATGAATAGAAAATACTAAAGTCAACAATTACAACCATGTGCTAATTTCTGTAAAGAAAGTCTGTATTATTGGTGTTGTCAGTAAGACTCTGATCTTTTCTACAAAACATTAACATTTTATGAATGCAAGAAAACTTACAGTTCAAACCATCTTTATTCACAGATGAGCAAAAAAATTGAGAATGAATGAATTCACACTGGAAATGTTAAAGCCTGCTAATGAAAGTCTGGACTAGAATCTAGATCTTCGTATTCTTTGGCTAGCATATGTACCAAACTAATGGAAAAGAGTAAAAGTCATCCAAAGAAATGCTAAATAAGATTATATAATTTCATCCCCTAAAGACACAGACTGATTTAAAGTCAAAAGAGGAATTTACCTGAAGTTTTTAGACTGAGGGAGGCTCTCAGGATTGAAGGGAAACTGCATAGTTAGATTGAAGGGAGACTCCTCTCCTTGAAACAGGGAGGAATCAGCCATATCCAAAGGTTTTGGTAACAGGAACAGTCAACAAAATTGCCCAGGCTCTGTTGCTGACTTGAATCAATTCTGACCTAGTCTTTGGTATGTGCATAAGTTAGTAACTCAGTTGTATCCAGCTCTTTGTAACCCTGTGGACTGTAGCCTGCCAGGCTCCTCTGTCTATGGGATTCTCAGGCAGGAATACTGGAGTGGGTTGCCATTTTCTTCTCCATGGTATGTACGTAGTCTGTTTAATAAACCAAGTCCCAAGAGATTGTGTTTTATTGACTAACCTTGTGTTTTGTGCTGACCAACCGATACCAGGAATTGTATAGAAATGATCCCAGAGCAGCCTCTGAGGGACACCTTTGGTTTCTGTAATTGGAGGGCATGCATTTAGATTCATGTTTCCATCAGGATGACTGACTCTGTGCGACCCCATAGATGGCAGCCCACCAGGCTCCCCTGTCCCTGGGATTCTCCAGGCAAGAACACTGGAGTGGGTTGCCATTTCCTTCTCCAATGCATGAAAGTGAAGAGTGAAAGTGAAGTCGCTCAGTCGTGTCTGACTCTTAGGAACCCCATGGACTACAGCCCACCAGGCTCCCCCATCCCTGGGATTCTCCAGGCAAGAGTACTGGAGTGGGGTGCTATTGCCTTCTCCAATAGTGAAGGAGAAGATTCCCTAAAAGAGAGTTGAAGTAACATCAGGAAAGGGGCTAGATGCCAGGCTGCCATTAAATGACATATGTTCACTTCACCTGTCAAGTGATCATATTTTGCTAGAAAACTTGTTCTATGTCCAGTAAAATCCGCCTTTTCTAAATAACATACTAAGTTTTTTAAAATGTGAGTTACCTAGTGTATATAGAATGAGACCATTATAAAACCTTTTCTGTATTACTTTGTCTCTGGTAGCATTTTAATTACTCAACAATTTTTTCTTTTTTTTCCACCATGAGGGGTCAGAGGAAGGAAGACACAGGGAAATTCAAATCTACGGTAGCATTGGTTTTTGAATTTTATATACAGCATTTGCTGCCCACAGTGAATAGAAATAATAGCTATAATTTATTTTCTACCTACTGGTTTAAAGTACTGGATTTAAAGTACTAGATGGTCATTTTACTGATATATTCAGCACAAGAAAAATTTGAGGTCAGAAACTTAGGTTCAGGTAGGTAACAAAAACTCAGTGGAGCCTGGCGTCTAGAATGAGCTTTCCTGGGTTCAAATTTTGACTCTGACTCTTGCTCACTGAATGACCTTGCATGAGTTACCTCATCTTTCTGTTGCTGGTTTTTCTTTCTGAAGAGTAGTGAAAAAAAAATAAGATCTATGTCATAAGAGTGATTATGATTGCTGAAAGATACAATCTATATTCAGCACTTACTAGCATGGTAGTGTTAGTAGCCTGGCACTTAGTAAGTAATAAATGTTAGCAGCTAATATAATGATTCACATTATACCTTGTTAACTGTACTATTTGTTACACTAAACACACACACACACACACACACACACCCACACCCACACCCACACCCTTTTTTTGTTGAGGGGAAAAGGCTTACCAAATTGAAGAAGCAGAAGAATTAAAGAACTGGATTATGCTCTTAACTCAGTGGAATAAAAACAAATTGATTATTACTTCAAAAATATTTATTAGTCTGTGGTGTGCTTCATTGTACGGGCTTTTCGTATTCTTTAAGTTTTCTAAAAATTGAGGTATAATTGACATATTACATTAGTCTTGGGTGTACAACATGATTCAATATTTGTCTGTAGTGTAAAATGATCACCACAATAAATCTAGTTAGCATCCATCACCATTCAAAATTATGTTTTCCTCTGATTAGAACTTTAACCCATTTTTAGTTAATATTTATGAATGGTTTAAGATGTAATTGAGTTTTGTTCTTCTACGTGTGGCTGTTTAGTTTCCCCAACACCAGTTAATAAAGAGATTGTCTTTCCACATTGTATATTCTTGCTTCCTTTGATATAAATTAATTTATGGTATATGCTTGGGTTTATTTCTGGGCAATCTGTTACATTGATGTGTGTCTGTTTTTATGCTTATGGCATACTGTTTTGTTTTCATAGCATGTAGTGTAGTTTGAAATTAGGGTATGTGATGCATCCAACTTTTTCTTTCTCCAGCTTGCTTTGGTTCTTTGTGTTCTGTTGTGATTTCATACAAGTTTTAGGATTGTTTTTTCTATTCCTGTGAAATATGCCATTGGCACTTTGACAGGGATTGCCTTGAATCTGTGGATTGCTTTTCATAGTATGGTCATTTTAGTAATGTTAGTTGTTACAGTCCTTGAACACAAAATATCTTTTCATTTATTTGTGTCTCCTTCAATTTCTTTCATTAATGTCTATAGTTTTTACTGTACAGGTCTTTAAACTCCTGAGTTAAATTTATTCCTAGGTATTTTATTCTTTTCATATAATTGTAAATAGGGTTGTTCTCTGAATCTATTTCTGATAGCTTGCTATTGGTGTTTGGGGATATAACAGATTTTATTCTTAATTTATTTAATTATTGAAGGACAATTGCTTTACAGAATTTTGTTGTTTTCTGTCAGACGTCAACATGAATCAGCCATAGGTATACATATAACCCCTCCCTTTTGAACCTGTCTCCTATCTCCCTCCCCACCCCTCCCCTCTAGGTTGATACAGAGCCCCTGTTTGAGTATCCTGTGCCATACAGCAAATTCCCATTGGATATCTATTTTAATGTAAGTTTCCATGTTACTCTTTCCATATATCTCACCCTCTCCTCCCCTCTCCTCATGTCCATAAGTCTATTCTTTATGTCTATTTCTCCACTGCTGCCCTGTAAATAAATTCTTCAGTACCATTTTTCTAGATTTCATATATATGCATTAGAACATGATAGCTATCTTTCTCTTTCTGCCGTACTTCACTCTGTATAATAGGTTCTAGGTTCATCTACCTCATTAGAACTGACTCAAATGCATTCCTTTTTATGGCTGAATAATATTCCATTGTGTATCTGTACCACAACTTCTTTATCCATTCATCTGTCCCTGGACATCTAGGTTGCTTCCATGTTCTAGCTATTACAAATAGTCCTGCAATGAACAATGAGATACACGTGTCTTTTTCAATTTTGGTTTCCTCAGGGTATATGCCTAGGAGTGGGATTTCTGAGTCATATGGTGGTTTTGGAGAAGGAAATGGCAACCTACTCCAGTACTCTTGCCTGGAAAATGCCATGGGCGGAGGAGCCTGGTAGGCTACTGTCCATGGGGTCCCGAAGAGTTGGACACGACTGAGCGACTTCACTTTCACTTTTCACATTCATGCATTAGAGAAGGAACTGGCAACCCACTGCAGTGTTCTTGGCTGGAGAATCCCAGGGATAGAGGAGCCTCGTTGGCTGCCATCTATGGGGTCGCACAGAATCAGACATGACTGAAGCGACTTAGCAGCAGCGGCAGCAGCATACACCCATAAAGAAAGTCAAAACAGCTCAACAAAAGTAAAGTACAATAGATTGACCTGGTGAACAAAGGAAATAAAAAATTATATTTACCAGTTAAGAACAAAACTAACTAAAGCACAAACTGGAAAACAAAATTAAGGCAAGGTGCCAAGTGGGAAATAAAGCAATGAAAACACAACTAACCAAATATGTTGGGAAGAAAGGAAAGAAATAAAAGAATAGATAAGCAAAGTTAGAGATAGATGAAGATTTATATACATTAAAGGTTAACTGCAATGCAAAAGAACAGTAGGAAAGTCAAACAAAGGAATAAATGTAGAAAAAATATAATAGGTTTTAAAAATTAAAATTATTTAAAAAAAGAAAAAAAAGAGGGACGAGGAAAGAAAAAAATAAGATAACACTAACAAATATGTTGAGGGTAAAGGAAAGAAAGAAAGAATAGATATGCAAAGATAAATAGAGGTAGGTAAAGAAAATTTATATACATTAAAGATTAACTGCAAGGGGTAAAGAACAGTAGGAAAAGCAAACAAAAGTTAAATGTAGAAAAAATAATAATAGGTTAAAAAGTTTTTTTAATTAAAGAGAAAAAAAAAAAAAACAACTCTACAGAACCGCAAAAGCCCAGTATAGAGGCAGAGGTTTATATCAACAATAAAAAATATGACTGAAAAAAATAAAAGCTCAAAAGCTTAATTAGATTTCATAGTGCCAATATAGTCAACAACTACAACAGAAGGAAGAAAAAAGGTAAAAGAAATCCAAGAGAATCTACAGAACAAGTCAAAACGTAAGAATAATAAATGTTTTTCTTGAATCATTGCTCTCAGAGTCCTTTCCATTACTGGGAGTCACAGTCCACCTCACCTCCCTCGGATGCCCTCCAGCAATGTGCTGATCTCTGGACCTGTTGTGGGGGCTGCTCTGATTCTAATCTGGTCCTACTCCTGTGTGTTCTTGCCTCCAATGTCCACAGCTATCAGAACTAGTGCATTTTCTTTTGTGGGAACTCTCAATGTCCTTTTTTATATTCCATAGCCACAGAGTCTGCCTAGTTGATAGTGTGGATTTAATCTGCAGCTTTTACTGCTGGTGGGAAGGTTTTGGATCTTCTTCCTTAGCCACACTGCCCCTGGGTTCCAATTGTGGTTTTATTTCCTCCTCTGCCTGTTGGTGGTCCACTGGGCTTTGCTCCTAAGGCTGCCTGGAGGACTTGGGTCTGCCCCAGTGAGGGCCAGTTGTGGAGGTCGTGCAGCTGCTTGTGTTGCAGGGATTCTGGCAGCACCAGGTACTCAGCGGGGTTGTCGGCTAGAGTAGCAGAAAATGTAGTGCTGAAGAAGAGTATGGTAACCAGTATGGCCCAGTACTCTGCAGTATTCTTGCCTGGAGAACCCCCCTGACAGAGAAGCCTGTCAAGCAACAGTCTACATGGTCGCAAAGAGCTGGACATGACCGAAGCGACCCTGTGTGCCTAGATGCAAGACTTTTTTGCCTGTAGCTGCTCTGCCCCAGTGAGAGTTGAGCATGAAGGTGGCATAGCTGCTTGGTTTGCGGGGACTCTGGCGGTACCAAGTGTACAGGGACATGGACTGCCTCCACCATGGGAGCTTTGGCCCTATCAGTCTTTTTTTCAGGCTTCTTGTGGTGATCAGAGGCCTCTTTGGCTGGTCTTTCTCCGTAGCTCCGCCTGTTCAGGTATTTAGAGGGCTCCCTTGCCTGGAGTTATTCTCTGTTGTTTGGTGTGTCAGGCACATAGAGGGGCCCCCTGGCTGGGGTCCTACTCTGTAGATTGGCACATCAGGCACTTAAAATGGCACCCTTACTGGGGTCCTATTCTGTAGTTAAGTACGTCAGGCATTTGATGGGCCAGCCTCTCTATTGTTCAGCTGCCGGTGCTGGCATGTGGGGAGAGAGAGGCTATGCTGATGGCTCCACCCCCTACATATGACTCAGCAGTATCATCTTGTTTCCATGGTTGCTGGGCTTTCCTCCATAGATGGTTCCCACTACAATCTCCTCTCTCAGATCCCCACCATCTGTCTCTCCATAGTCAAGAGCAGCCCTCGTCCTGGGATTGCTCCACAATCCCTAAACTCCAGCTCCCAGTCGCTGTGCCTTCCAGGGCATCTGTGGCCTGTCTGGAGTATGTATGGCTGCCTCAAGGACTATCTGATTCTCATTCTGTTTAGGCTGCCACAAATCAGCTGTTTTACTCTCAGCTTTAAATGTTTCTCCTCTGACTCAGACAATTGCCCTGATGTAGTGATCGGACCCCTGCTTCAGTTCCCCCATCCGACTAGGGCGAGTTCAGTCCTACTAACACTCCTGTTTTCCCCCCTGGTTCCTTCATCCTGCTGAGTTTTTCATGGATCCATATATTCTTTTCCGCTGGTCAGGTACTCTTGTCTACTCTCAGCTGGTTTTCAGCATTCACTTCTGTGTCTGATGGTGTATTTCTGATGTATCCATGGAGAGAGATATACTCCACGACCACCTACTCTTCCACCATCTTGTTCCCTTCCAACAGATGTTTTAAATTGATTTCATACCCTGAAACTTAAAGAATTTGTTAATTCTCAGTTGTTATTTGTGTGTGTATAGTCTTCAGGATTTTGTACATTTGAAATAGTGTCATCTGCAAGTTGTGAGAGTTTCACGTCTTTCTTTCCAGTTTGGATGCCTTTGTTTCTTTTTCTGGCCTAATTGCTCTGACTGGGACTTCTAACTGTGTGGAATAAGTGATGAGAGTGGACATCCTTTTCTTTTTCTTGATCTTAGAGGAAAAGCTTTCATTTTTTTCACTGTTGAGTTTGATGTTATCTGTAGGCTTGTCATATATATATATATATATATATATATATATAGCTTTTAGAATGTTGAGGTATGTTCCCATGTGGTGCTATTGGTAAAGACCCTGCCTGCCAATGCAACAGACATGAGACATGGGTTCGACCCCTGGGTCAGGAAGATCCCGTGGAGAAGGGCATGGCAACCCACATCCATGATCCTTGCCTGGAGAATCCCAAGACAGAGAAGCCTGGTAGACTACAGTCCATAGGGTTGCACAGAGTCAGACACGACCGAAGTGACTTAGTGTGTGTGTGTATGCGCATGTGTGTGCACACACACACACACACTCCCTTTATGGTCACTTTGTTGAGAGCTTTTTTAAAATCATAAATGTTGAATTTTATGAAATTTTGTAATTTTTATAATTTTGTAAATTACAAAAAATTTTGTAATTTTTCTGAATATATTGAGATGGCCATATGACTATTACCCTTCATTTTGTTAATGTGGTTTAGAGACTGAATGATGTGCTTATGTTGAACCATCCTTGCATTCCTGAAAGAATTCTCAATCATAATGTGTGACTCTTTGAATGTTGTTGAATTCAGTTTGCTAATATTTTGTTGAGGATTTTTATATCTATGTTCATCTGTGTTATTTTTTAGTGGTGTTCTTGTGTTAGGTTTTCTTTTTGGTGGTGTCCTTGTCTAGTTTTGGTATTAGTATAATGCTGGTCTCCTAAAATGAGTTTGGAAGTGTTCCCTCCTCTTAAATTTTGTGAAGAGTTTGATAAGGACAGGTATTAAATCTTCTTGGAATATTTGGAATTCAAAGACATGATTTTGAATTCATGGTGCTATCTGGTTTTAGCAGTAAGAAGGGAGAAGAGGTTTTTGATTACTGTTTCAATCTCTTTGCTAGTAATTGGTCTATTCAGATTTGCTATTTCTTCATGATTCAGTCTGGGAAGATTGTATGTTTCTAGTAATTTGTCTACTTCTTCTAGGTTCAACTTTTGGCATACAATTTATAAAGTTTCTTAAGTGCCTATGTATTTCTGTGGTATCAGTTGTAACTTCTCTTTTATTTCTAATTCTGTTATTTGAGCCCCTTCTCTTTTTGTCTTGGTGAGGCTAGATAAAGGTTTGCCAATTTTATTTACCTTCTCAAAGACCTATCTCAGTTTCATTTATATTTTCTGTTGTCTTTGTAGTCTCCATTTCATTTACTTCTTCTACCAAGTTTGGAGAAGGAAATGGCAAACCACTCCAGTATTCTTGCCTGGAGAACCCCCATTGACAGAGGAGCCTGGTGGCCTACAGTCGATAGGGTAGCAAAGAGTCGGACATGACTGAAGCAACTTAGCAGCAAGCTTGGACTTTGTTCCTCATATTCTTATAGTAGTTTTGAACTATTAAAATAACTTAAAGAGCTTTATTGTACCTTTATTCTGCTTTGTAATATGCTACTTTACACATGTGAGAATAAGTAACATATATGTAGTTACAAAACATAGTAATAAGAAAACAGTCATGCATCTGTCATGGAAGATACTACACTTCACGTCCACCTATCTGATTCCCCTGTCTGATTCTTCTGCCTCTCATGTTGTTTGGACTATGTGTTTATCATTCTTCTGCTTTTGTTTTTTAAGAAAGCTTTTGATTTGGAAATCATTTTAAATTACACAAAGTCGCAAGGGTAGTACAGAGAACTTCTGAATACGTCTGTGTTTAATGATATTTATGTATACACTGTACACACACATACAGAGTGGGCATTTACATTCATGTTTTTCTTCAGAATCTTTTGAGAATAAGTTGGAGATATCATTGCCTTCGTTTACTGTTAATTATTTCAATGTCATTTCCTAAGAATGAGATATATTTTAATATTACCAAAATAGCATAATATTAGTTTTTATCTAACTTACTATATTTGAATTTTGTTAGTGCACCTGATGATGTACTTTGTAAATATTTGTTTTTTTCTCTTGTACAAGATCCAGTATAGGGACACATACTGCATTTGGTTGTCATGTCTCTTTATAGTCTGAAACAATTCTTAGTGCTTTTTTCTCTTTTTATATCATTGACATATTTGAAAAATACAGAGTTCTGTTTTTTTTTTTTTTTTTTTAATAGAATGATCCCCATTTAAGTCTGATGTTTTCTCACAATTTAGTTTCAGGTTTCACATTCTCAGACAGAATATTACAAAAGTGATATTTCCTTTCCAGATGTTATGTCTGGGAGCACTCAGTGTTCGTTCAGGGTATTGTCCAATTTCTCCCCTTGTTGCTGGTGAGTAGGTTTTGGGGACATATTCTGAGGCCATACATATATCCTGTTCCTAATAAAAAAACTTCTCCTCTTGACTTGGCCTCTATTGATAATTCTTGCCTGAACCCAGTGTTACTGTTGAGGTTGTAAAATGATAACATCCAGTGCCAGCAGCAATCCACATCAGTCAGCTCTCAGCATTCTGTCAGCCTTTTGAAAGGTTCTGTCAACCTTCCTTTCCCATTTCTATCTTTATGTTTTCCCTGTTTCTCCCCCAGTGATCTATAATCTTGAGTCCCTGTGACACGTCTTCTCACTCTTTGAGTATTTCTTTACTTTCTGGTGTAACAAGATGCTCCAGGCTCCTCCTTGTGTACCTTTGCTGCGCATCCCTGGAATCAGCTCTTTCTCCAAGGAGCTATGGTTCTTGAGTGAGAAACGGAATGTGGAATCTGGGTGCTAGGTTTATTGTCTTTCTAAGTTGATTAATTGTGGTTTTTAAATCAGTTGGAGATTCTTCTTTTGTCTTTAAGCCAAGTGGTTATTTATTGAGTTTCTCTGACTTAAGATACATCCTTCAAAATCTATGACATTTTCATTCTCTTTGTGTTTTTTATAGTCCTTCATGTATTTGAGACACTTCTCCTCATGAGTGTCAGGATTGGCCGCCATGTTGTAGGACATCCAATAGCTGCTAGTGTGTGATGAAATGAACTGGATCAGTATTGATACCTGTCTCAGGCAGGTATTGAAAAGGATGAACGTGAGGTGTTTTCAACAAATGAAATACTCATTATAGCAGATTGTGTTTTAGAAGCTTAATAGTTTCACATAATCACTTAATTCTCTACATCCATCTTGAAGTACAGGGAACTAAAGAAATAAAGAATTGTGTAAATGTCACTCCAGGATATTAATATTATACTAAATTACATATTTAAAGTTCAGCAGTACAAAGGTTAGGACCTTCTCATTTAAAGTTTATCTGTTTCTTGAGCAATTTCTTGTTGTTTTAGCATTGTAACGAGTAGGATTTGATATATTGGATATGACTTTTAATAGAAATAAATGCTATGTATACAATATTTATAGTTTATATAAATATATACATTTTTAAAAGTTTATCTAAATATATACATAGATACATGTATATTTACACATTTCATCCTAATTTGATACTTCCTATCTAATATGATCTTGCAATTATTGTTTAATCAATACAAAAAGTTGGGAATTCCCTGGCATTGATGTAGTAAGTATGACTCAGTGCTTTCGTTGCCGGGGCTGGGTTCAATCTGTGGTTGAGGAGGTACGAAACCATGCGATATTGCCAAAAAAAGAAAAAAAAAAAAGAAACTGTAACTAAGACAAATTATGTGGTTTTGTTGAAGACACATAGCCGTGTTCTGTATATATATATTCAAACCCTTCTGAGTTGGTAAAAAAGAATTGAGGTATATTATTTTTTAAAAATTGTTATGTATTGGTTTTTAGCCTATCAGATGCCATAAAAATACTGAAGCGTAAGAGTGGAGAAAAACAAATATGCTAATTGCAACAGCTTTTACAGTGCTATGATTAAGAATTAAATTTCATTTTATTCATTTTGACTCTATCTTCACCACCTGTTTCATGCCATTAATTTTAATAGTCCTTGGAGGAGGTTATTGTCTATTTAGGGAGACAGATTATTTGAATGTGAAAAGTGATGTGAGAGTACAAAACAAATAAACTTTACCCATTGTGTGTGTGTGTGTGTGTGTGTGTGTGTGCGGGCACACAGGCAGGCTTCCTGGAGGAGCAGGTGCCTGAGTCGGGCCTTAAAGGACGGTTAAGAATTAACCAGAGAATCAATAGGGCAAGGGTATTCCAGCCAGGGATAGCACTGTGCACAGTTACCACATGGTGTGTGCAGGGAGCTCAAATAGTATGGTAGGTGATGGACAGTGGTTGCATGATGAGGCTAGAGAGGGAAATAGGGGCCAAATAATTGTGTCCACTTTTTTCTTTTTTTTTTGAGTTGGGGACAATTGAGGGGTTTTTAAGTAAGAAAGTGCCCTGTCAGATTTGTTATATCCCTCTACTCTTTCTGCTGTGGAGAGCATAGATTGAAGGAGGTAAGGACACTCTTGAAGTCGAGGATAATGAGGCAGAAATGCGTTGCCAACATTTAGTTCGAGGCTTATGGTCTTAGAAAATAAACTGATGGTGCTAGTAAGGTGACAAAAATAGAAACATGAGGATCACCTAATTCTCAAGATCAGAAAGAATCGGAGATTATTTTTTCAAAAGAAAAAGTTTCTATATATTGGAATTTTCAAAGAAGCATTTTCCCCTTCGTATGTCAGTGTTTATGTGCTTATCTGTATGTAAATCAGAGTGGATTTTGTTAAATCAAATTCTGATTTAGTGGGCTTCTGATGGGGCCCCCCAATTTGCGTTCCTAACAGGATCGCAGATGATACTTCAGCTGCTCTTCTGAGGACCATCCTTGGAGTAGCAAGGATTTAGATCTTATGTAGTGTTGTGATGATTGTGCCACTGACAGTACTTTTATAATAAATACAGAGGTGATCTTCTTGTGATTATGAATTGGCTTTGGGTTGCCTTGGAGAGAGGCAAGAAAGAACAGGAGGGAGTGGGGAGAATGGGGAAAAGCGAGTTAGTTTGAGATACTAAGATGAATGAAAGGATAATGTGTCCTTTCGACTTGAGGTTTTCAGATTTGGTACAGGTTCATTTTGCAAGGGACACATAGTTGATTTTGAAGAAATCCATTTCTGAGTCCTGGATCTCCATAGTCTTGCCTAAAACTGGTTCACCTGGGACAGTGTTTCTCCAGCATATTTTCTTTTATTAACAGCCTTCTCACAATTGCTCTTTCATATAACAGGAAGAAATGTGGATAGGCCTCACACATGCCTTTATTACTTTGCTGCATTTTTCCAAAGTGGAAAGTATCCCCTGCATCAAGCAGAGGATCAGTCAGAAGTATTGGTACGGAGAAAATTAATGACTTAAAAACTCTAGGTAGCAGATTCTTTTGCAGCTCAGATGGTTTCCATTTTTTGTTGTTGTTTTTAAGAAACTTGTAGAAAGATGTAATTGAGTTATCAGCTGATAACTATTCTTAAAAATATTTGTATGATTATGTGTTTTGAAGAATTAATATTGCTAAAATAAAAATGCTAACTTTTCTAGCTATTTAGGTGAACAAGGTTTTTTCCATTCTTTCATAAAGAGAAAATGGAAAGAAAACTGATATGTAAGCTTGTTTCATACTAGCAGTATTTAATATCCAGAGGCCTATAAACAATTTTAGAAAAAAAAAACCGTCCCATCTATTTCATTAAGAAATGCATTTCTAATATATATCTTCAGTTTTACCTCAACAGTTTTAGGAAATAAAGTTAATAGATACCCTGTGCCTGATTCATGTTGATATATGGCAGAAACCAACAAAATACTGTAAAGCCATTATTCTCCAATTAAAAATAAATTTAAATAAAATTAATAGATATATAAGATTTTAAGATATTTTTATTATAGATAATATATTTTAATATAAGGATGATAGGGTGATCAATATAAACATTCAGAAATAAAATGCATTACTTAAGGGTAAAATTTAGTGAGGAAGTGAGTATAAATGAAAGTGAAAGTCACTCAGTCGTGTACGACTCTGCGACCCCATGAACTATGCAATCAATGGAATTCTCTAGGCCAGAATACTGGAGTGGGTAGCCATTCCCTTCTCCAGGAATCTTCCAAACCCAGGGATCAAACCCAGGTCTCCCGCATTGCAGGTGGATTCTTTACCAGCTGAATCGCCAGAGAAGCCCAAGAATACTGAAGTGCGTAGCCTATCCCTTCTCCAGGGGGATGTTTTTGACCCAGGAATTGAACTGGGGTCTCCTGCATTGCAGGCTGATTCCTTACCAGCTGAGCTACTAGGGAGTATAAAAGAGTTCAAGCAAATAAGTTAAACATGTAAAATTTCATATTATTAAATATTGTATTTTACAAATGGATGATGGTATATATCAAATAGCTGTGGAATTTAGATTTCTTTGGTACTCTTAAGAGTGATATGATGGTTCTGTTTAAAAATCAGAGTATTTTTAACATACTTGCAATTACATTCTTTGCCACTGTTCAAACTTGTAGTGAAACATTTTGAATGTCAACTGGAAAAGTGTACTTACTGCAAAATTTTAGAGAATTCTTTTGGGAACATACGAGGGACAAAATGAGGACTACCGCTTTGGAGCACGTTTCTCACACTAACTTTCCTTAATAAGACTTTGTAAAATTTAGATAGCAAAGTAATTGATCATATTCACTGAGAGCACATTAGGCTAGGCTAAGTCACTTCAGTCGTGTCCGACTCTGTGCGACCCCATAGACGGCAGCCCACCAGGCTCCCCCGTCCCTGGGATTCTCCAGGCAAGAACACTGGAGTGGGTTGCCATTTCCTTCTCCAATGCATGAAGGTAAAAAGTTAAAGTGAAGTCTCTCAGTCGTGTCTGACTCTTAGCGACCCCATGGACTGCAGCCCACCAGGCTCCTCTGCCCATGGATTTTCCAGGCAAGAGTACTGGAGTGGGGTGCCATTGCCTTCTCCGGAGAGCACATTAGATTGTTAGTAATGAAGGGTAGATTTCTAGGCTTTGGATGCCTGGTGAACAGGTGGTGAGAAAGTTGATCTTCTGCTGGCAAAGATGAGTGTCCTGGATGGCTCTCTCAGATAAACACTTGTTCACTGAAAGGTAGGCGTATGACTAGACTACACAAACATTTTCCTGAGAAAGAAATCTTTGGATCACGGCATACATTTGAACATGTAAGCATTCAAATGCTTTTGTAGAGACTATAAAATGGATAGTTTAGGAGAAATTTTGTGATGGCTTCAGCACTACTTAATTATGCTGCAACTGCTACTGCAGAATGTGTAACTCTGAACAGTGAGTTAGCTATGAAATACACTCAGATAATTGAATTAATGTATATAATTATATAGAAATCACTGGGTAATTTAACATTCAAGAATGCTTGCAAAATGCAGTGATTTTAGTTTTGATACGCTTACTGTTGAGTTTGTCATGTTGATATAAGTGAGAATGATAAGGACCAGATGTCCACACAGCTAATAAGTTGTGAAACTGGTATTTAAACTCATGTATTCAATACCATGTTTTTTTCTACTACAGGAATTAGAAAGACTGCCTAGTATTTTATACATACAGAAGGCTGGTTAAATTTAATACAGTGTATCATTTCTATAAAAATTTCTGGCAGTGTTATAGGATTTTGCTAATTGGTTTACAGTTAAAAAAAAAAGTCTTAAATTGAGGGCCCCAAAGAGCTTTTGTTTACATGGGTTAGATTTGTCAGTATTTAGCATATTGGAAATTAAAATTGGGAAAATTAAAAACATTAAAAATAGTAAACCTATCATATGTTAATATAAATATTTCTATGAAACATAATTTTTTCCTTAAACAAAAACACTTAGAAGAGTGGAACTTTTTTACATTTTTGTAAATCTCTTTAATGTGTAGCTTAACACACACAGCTGGGTTCCCATATCTACTCTTGCCTTCAATCTGACATAATGTGTTGTTTTGTTTGAAGTGTATTTAGAAAATCTACCCTTGCACAGATACATACTTGGAAAACAGAGACCTTGTGGAACCTGTGACAGGTTCTTAAGGACCACCTGAGGTCTTTGAACCACACTATTAGAAGTGCAGCTTTAAAATATTGTCATAAGCATTATATTACACCTTCATAATTTGTATGCACATAATAAGAGTACAGCTTTTGCATATATATTATTTTGATGTTGTCTCCATTTGATTTTAGCTTCATGTACTATGAAAATCTTTTCCCTTGTAGATGTGTAATTAAATTTATGACAAAATTATAATCTTAACCTAAAAACATTTAACTAAAATTATGGGGTATATTACAATATAAGTTTCTATAGGATAGCAATTTTGAACAAGTGTTTATCTCAATCAGAAAAATCAATAGAAAAGAAATTCAAATATATGATTTAATTAATGTGGTTGTAATGATACCAAAGATTTCTAAACCTAAGAAAATATATATCCTATAAATCCTTTAAAATAATCTAGATCTCCATGCATCTGTCCATCTTTTTCCATTCCTTCCAGCTTTCCCTCCCTGTTTTCTCTTCATTTCCAACTTCCTCTTCAAAATTCATTCAATAAATATTTGTTGGACTTTTTATACTTTAGGGTAAGTACTAGTTTATGTATCAAAGAGGTGAAAATGTGCAGTGGTTCAGAAATTTATTTGTTGCTAAATCCAAGGAGCATGTTTCTGTTTGGGATGCTGCTGCTGCTGCTAAGTCGCTTCAGTCGTGTCCAACTCTGTTCGACCCCATAGACAGCAGCCCACCAGGCTCCCCCATCCCTGGGATTCTCGATAGAGCTGGTTGGTCAGCTGGGGAACTGCAGTTTGTTCCCTATTTAGCAACTGTCTCACAACTGCTGGCTCTAGGACCACATGGTCTCAGCTATGATTCACACTGGTTAAATGTATGGCTGGCCCTGGCTCTTGACACTCCTGAAAATAAGAGCTAGACATTAGGATTTATCCTGCAGAAAAATCAAACTTCTCTCCGACTGATTCTGCAAGTAAAAGTAGCAGAAACCACAGTAGTCAGTTTGGGCTCTGCCTTGCTGTGTTCTGACTCTGACTTCAAGCCCTGTTGGTGCATCTGCTTGGCAAGAGCTGGATTATGTGCCAAAGTCTAGCTGTCAGGGAGTATAGGAAGTGAGCTCTAGCTTTCTAGCTTAGCTTTCTTGTTTGGCATTCATTAAAGAATGCAGCAACATTTGGAGTTGAGGGACCCAGTGGAGTGGATTGCCATTTCCTTCTCCAGGGATCTTCCCAATCCTGGGATTGAACCTGGGTCTCTTGCATCTGCTGCATTGGCAGGCAGATTCTTTACAGCTAGTGCCACCTGGGAAGCCTGTAAGAAGAAAAGACTAAAAGAAATAGAAGAAAAAGACATAGAAGAAAAAACTAAAATGAAATGTTTTAAAACATTGACAACAAACATGTCAGGGTTATTAAAATCACCGTTCTGTCCTTATGCATGTTAATCTTCCACACTTTAAAAGAATTTTGCCCTTTCTTCCCTGGTTTTACTGTATCTGCCCTTGTTGCTCTAAGGCCATAAGACTAACTGTTAGAATTGGTCATTTCCAGTGGCTACAAGAAGACTACTTCTAGTCTGAAAACTTTTCACTGATCTTCTGGGGATAGGGGCACATAGTGAACTGACTGAACAAGCCTTTCAGTGCAACTAACTACTGTACGAGCTGAAATGTGTCAGTCTAGATCATTCTCACTTTGCTATCTAGTGTGGATGCTTTGGGTTTCTCACTCCTAACTGAGCTTGGGCATTGATGGTAACCAAAGTGTATCATGTCATGGAGGAAACCAAGATGATTTTATGCTTTGTGGTTTTTCCTTGAGCAGGTCAGAATTTCTTTTATCTCTTTTGCTCTGCCAATGTTGAAGACTCTATATGGCAGATAATGGGAAAAGATACTTTGATTAATGCTTGGGAGTTGCCTAAATAACTGGTGGAGTAAAACATCTGTCCTCAACTCTGAGTGGTATCTTGGTCTTTGAGGGACAAGAGAATAGAGGTTGATGAGGTCATGCCTTATGGTGTAGTTTGTGCTGTGCATGCTCAGTCAGCTCAGTTATGTCCAACTCTGTGACCCTATGGACTATATATAGCCCACCAGGCTCCTCTGTCCCTGGGATTCTCCAGGCAAGAATGCTGGAGTGGACTGCTGTGCCCTCCTCCGGGGGATCTTCCTGATCCAGGGACTGAACCCACATCTGTTGCATCTCCTGCTTTGGCAAGCTGGTTCTTTACCACTAGCACCGCCTGGGAAGCCCATGGTGTCAGTTAGGGAAGATGAAATGGTAGTAGATGAAATGGCGGAAAGGAAACCACATTCAAACTAGCTGGGTCTTCAAATCAAATGATTCTTTCTAGAGTTGGAGGCCCTAGAGGGTGTAGCAACAACAAGCCAAATGGTTCTGTGTGTGTGTATGTGAGTGTGCTCATCATTCAGTCAGACTCTTTGTGACCCCATGGACTGTAGCCCTCCATGTTCCTCTCTCTATGACATTTCCCAGGCAAGAATACTGGAATGGGTTGCCATTTCCCTCTTTAAAATGGTCTGTACTCTGAATCAAAAAGTAACTGGTTGATAGGCCAGGGAAAAAGGGTATTCAGAGCTGAGGCAGGATGTCTAAAGGGTCTGGGCTGCCCTAGGGTGAAAAGCTTAGGGTTTTTATGGCTTGCGGGAACTAGTGAGTGTGGGGGTGGGAAGTGTGTGGTGTGCAATGGTAAAGCAGTAATTCCAACACTGACTGGTGCCTTTGCTTATCTTCAGTTTCCTAGTTCCTGAGAAGATGAGTATGTCCAACATGGTTAAAGATTGTTGTTCAGTCACTAAGTTGTCCAAGTCTTTGCAACCGCATGGACTGCAGCACGCTGGACTCCTGTCCTTCACTATCTCCTGGAGTTCGCTCAGATTCATGTGCTTTGAGTCAGTGATGCTGTCTAACCATCTTATCCTCTGCTGCCTGCTTCTCCTTTTGCCTTCAGTCTTTCCCAGTATCAGGGTCTTTTCCATCAGATAGAAATGGACAACAGCATTTATGTATATCTTTTCTATAAATTCTTCATGATAACTTGTGTTGTAGAAGATTGAGTCTTTTTTTTTTTTTAACACGTTGCTCATCTCATTAGGAGAATCAGTTTGATGGATTTAATTACATTAATTGTTTAATAAAAATATTTAGACACAATAGCTAGAGCTAGTGAATGTTCCCAGTATAAGATAAAAAACCAAATGCAACATTTAGACAAAGCAAGTTAATTTCATTGACACGATTCTGAGTTGTAAAAGCACAGACCAGCATCCGAAGGGAATGCATTTCGGATTTTTAATGTGGCAATTAAACATAGTTAGGGGGGCTATGTAAATTAGCATGTTTTAAACTTCATTTATGGTCATCTTAATCTGATATGGCTGACTTAATTTCATAGTCATTTGAGGATAGTTAATTCTACTTTATAGTTGCTTACCAGAAAATTATGCTTCATGCTGTGTAGTGAGGTTTTGTAAAAGAATCTAAAGAAAATTGTTACTGTTGGGGAAAAAAAAAGAATTATTTGTTTAAGTACCATCTAGCGTTGCTGCCTCAAAGAGATTGTTTTTGCATAGTATTTTAAAAAAGATTTTAAATGTGTTTTATATCTTGTCAGTTTTTGAGTGGAAAAACATAGATGTGCGCTTAGCAAAAAACTTAAGTACCACTTTGGGGCCAGTCTGGGTCCACATCTTCCTGAAGTATTAGTGATAAATCTCATGGCATAGATGAGCTTACGGAGATGAGTTTACAGTTTAGGAAGTACTGTACCAGTTGAGAGTAATCTTCTGGTTTGTACACACGTGCTTTCTAAGTCTTTCAAATAAGTTATCTGTTAAAATGTCAAATCTTTCTTTTTTTTTTTTAAAGTCAAGATTTTTAACCCCAGCTAAGGAGAAGGAAATGGCAACCCACTCCAGTATTCTTGCCTGGAGAATCCCATGGACGGAGGAGCTTGGTGGGCTACAGTCCATGGGTCGCAAAGGGTTGGACACGACTGAGTGACTTCACTTTCACTTTCACTTAAGCTGAAACTCTAATACTTTGGCCACCTCATGCGAAGAGTTGACTCATTGGAAAAGACCCTGATGCTGGGAGGGATTGGGGGCAGGAGGAGAAGGGGATGACAGAGGATAAGATGGCTGGATGGCATCACTGACTTGATGGACATGAGTTTGGGTGAACTCTGGGAGTTGGTGATGGACAGGGAGGTCTGGTGTGCTGCAATTCATGGTGTTGCAAAGAGTCGGACACGACTGAGTGACTGAACTGAACTGAATATAGAAAGATAATTTACTCATAAATAGTACCACATGAAAGAGGCCTGTAAATTTTCAATTCTGTGTTTAAAAAGTGAGAGTTCTGGATCTGATATCAAATATCAACATAAAGATGTTGCATGAATCAATTATCATAAAAAGGACTCTGAGTCTATTTAGTTTATAGCTGATTATACTTTGTTTAATACATGGCTTTGTATATTTGTGTAGTGTGTTTATGTGTCCAACTTTCTAAATTCTATGTTCAACCCCATGTGGTTTAATTATTGTCTTTGTGGGTTTATTTTTCAGATAATCACTGTATATTCATGGAAACAAATATTTTAAGACTTGTAAGGTTTTCTAACAGAATTCAGTATTTTCAGATGATCTAAAGACCTATTCCTAGAAAAATAACATAAAGTACTATTAATTAAGCTTAAATACAAATCTTTTAAATATAAAGGAACATTAAAACAGATTACACTGTGAAGGTGTTAGTCACTCAGTTGTGTCTGACTTTGCGACCGCATGGACTGTGGCCCTCTAGGCTCCTCTGTCCATGCTCCAGGTAAAGATACTGGAGTGGGTAGCCATTCGCTTTTCCAAGGGATCTTCCCGACCCAGTAATACACTTTGAAAACTGGGATTCTCAAAATGTATTTGAGGGAATGGTGATGGATCCCTGAAACCCTTTTGTGGGGAGGGGTCTATGAGGTCAAAACAATTAGTATAATAATAGTAAGAATTTATTTGCCTTTAAAAAAAAAAACTCATTCTCACATCAATATACAGGGCAATTTTGCTGAAACTATGAGAGACATCAGAACATTAAGAGATATGAGAATCCAGTTGTCTCCTGAGATTCACAAAAATGTAAAACAATGTCACTCTTTAAAACTGTTTTTGGGAAAACACTGATAATTTTAAACAAAACATGTTATTTGTGTTAACATATAATGAATGGTATTATTTTCAAATGAATTAACAAAAGTTCCAGGTTATCAAATTTAGTTTCTAATATGTTATAACTTCATGGATACAAACCATATAAAGGAATGGCTTTGGAAGAACTTCTTAAAATGTTGTTGTTTATTGTTTAGTCACTAAGTCATGTCTGACTCTTTTGAGACCCCATGGACTGTAGCTGCCAGGCTTCTCTGCCCATGGGATTTAAAAATGTTAAGGGTTCCTAAATACAAAATGTTTGAGAATTATTGACTTAGACTAATTAGAGCTAGCACCTGATTTGGAGGCTGGAAAGTAAAAGTAGAGATTGGAACTTGCCTGGTACCTGAATAACATCGAGTATGTTTATCAAATTTTGAGTCTCACTTTCCTTAGCTATAAAATCGGAATAATATTTAATGTGTAAGATTAGAGACAATATATAGGTACATTGTTCACTCTAATACTCTGTCTATATTAAGTGCCTAACACTTTTTGAATAGGTGGCTGATTCAAGGGATAGTCATATTACAGATATCATTGGGGATATTTATGTGTAAACAGCCTATAGTTTTCTTTTCTCTTATTCTATCTTGAAACTCATTCAAGAATAAGAGTAAGAAAAAGATTGAGAAGAGTGTTAATTTTCTTCCTCAAGGTAAAATAAACACATTTATTGATACATATATGAGTCTTTCTTACCCTAGCAGTTTTGAGTCACTCATTCATCAAGTGTTAAGTTTCCCTATGCCATGTATTTTTAATTCTTTATTCTACATTTTCTTCTCTAACTGCATGCCCAGATTTTTTTCACCTCTGTACTGTGCATATGGTTTTTTTTGTCTTGTTTTTAAACACTTCTCCCACAGCCTGCCAAGCATTACAATTCATGTAGGCATTGTCATGACTAAGGTGTTCGTGCTCGTGATTGCAAACAACTAGCTGATTGATTGCATTTATACCTTTTACTCTTGGTGATATGGACACATTTGTTGTCTTAATGACAGACAGCCTGATAAAAAAATGCTTCTTTAAAAAAGTGACACAGGAAAAGAAATATTCCCAGTCAAGTGCCATGTTTAAATAAGTGAATGTCATTTCACTGAAAAGCTGCAGCCTAATCAGATTCAGGTTTATATTAATAAATCATATGAACTATTTTGAGGTACTCTGTAGCAGCTGTCTTGAAATACACAAGTCAGAACCTACCTAAAGGGCGGTTCATTGGATGTGTGCTACAACATGGATGAAGCTGAATGGGCAGTGTGTCTGCATTTACTCACTTCAAAAGGACAGGTTACAGCTTAATGTCATTATGAAATAATTAGACCAAATGCTAAAGTATAGTGAGTGAATGACTTTATTTTTGCAGTCTTATGTTACTCTAGCCACTCATTTAGCAATTTTTATCTGTGGTACCTGTTTAATATCTATATATGTCAAAAGTAACAGGTTTTTTTTTTGTTGTTGTTGTTAGAAATGGAAGCAGAATTTGTTGACAAAATGATCTTGGTGATTGATGAATTGCTCCCATTGTTAGTTTTCTTCTTGTATTGGGGGTTATCTACAATGCAGTAGAAGACAAATAGATGCCACACTTATTCATTTTAACTTAATGGGTTGGTATAGAATACAAGATAGCATTTTCCCCCAGCATACATGCACTAGTGAATTGAGTAAAAAATGTATTAAGCAAGCTTTTTAGTTTTATATCAAAATCAATACCAGACTGTTGTTGAAAATTTTAAGATTATGATTTCCTCATCAATTTATGTTGTACTTTAATCTCTTACAGTGTGATAGTTGGCCATCTAATCTAACAATATTTAATGTAATGATTTGAAAATGCAGTCAATTTTTCACCCATCTCATCATCCTGAACAATTACAGTGTTCATCATTCTGTTGTAAGTCACTGTTACCTATGTGAGGAAATTAGTCTTGTGTGGAGACTCAAAATTAAAAATAGATCAAAGGTCTAAAAGGTGAAAATCTTCATATTGACTGTGATTAAACTGTTATATGTTTTGGATTATTTTTGGAAAAGTGTTAAATTCTGTTTCCATTTACTATAAAATATTCTGCAGAGAGAAAGTAAAAGAGTAGTGTTCATGGTAAAGTGAAGCTGAAATCTCTCCTTCTAATCAACTAGCCACTTCATATAGAATCTTCATTGTATGATTACTTATGGAAAATAATGGTAAAATTCAGATAATAAGTAATCTTGACCCTCCTAATTGTGGGAGGAATATTGTCTTTTAGTAATGTATTGAACATCTGCTATGTACTTCTAGACACTGGGAATACTCTTGTCCTCAAAGAGTTCATTACCTAATAATTTATAATAATAACAGTGCATGACTTCCCAGATGGTGCTAGTGGTAAGGAAGCTGACTGCCAATGCAGGAGATGTAAGAAACAGGTTCGATTCCTGGGTTGGGAAAATCCCCCGGAGGAGGGTATGGCAGCCAACTCCACTATTCTTGTCTGGAGAAGCCCATGGACAGAGGAGCCTGGTAAGCTACAGTACATAGCATCACAAAGAGTCAGACATGCCTCAAGCAACCTAGCGTGCACAGTAAGTACAAAATAGTAGTAAGCCCAACAATATATATATGCCAATTTACTGATATGGAATATATTTTATTACTTTAACAATTGATATCAGGATTTCCTGTTACTAAGGAAATATCTTTGAGTAAATAACATCTTCAGTTCACATGGAGTAGATGAGAACTATGACATTGGAGGGCAATTAGGTGCACAAGCTTTTTTCTGCATTAGGGAAGAAGGAGCATTCATTTTGATTTGGACAGGGAGTGCATTCTGTGTGACAGGCGGAGAGAAGACAGAGAGGCCCAGGACTGGATTTGGGAATGTGTCTGGCCTTGTCTGGGGAGAGACCCACATATTTCCCTGGCCTGCCTCTCCCTCTGTTTCCCGGAGTGGCAGTTTGGCGCTTCTCTCTCCTTAAGTCAAGGTCCCCCCTCTAGTCCCGTCACCGGTACCATGTGGCCACCCTTCTAGGTACGTTGTTAGTTAAAGCTTGTTGTAGAGGGTTATCTGTTAATGTTTTATCACCTGTGTAAGACTCATATGGTGCTATGAAAGACAAGACAAATTTATTTGCTTTACTAAAGTTAAGGGAGAAAAAAAGCTGATCTTTAACTTTAGCAATTTAAAAAGGAAGACACCTTGTTGTAAATTAACTGGCTGCATTTGTTGACTTCCTGCTCAAAACTCTTTACAAACTATTTTGTTCTCTCATGTAATTTCTATCCCACTTGCCTGTACAACTCCTGGAGGGTGGGAATAACATTTCCTGCAGCTTGGTTACCATCCCAGTACCTCACATAGCTTCTGCCCAATATAGGTGCTCATTCATATTTTTAACCTAACATTGTTCTCAATATTAGCAGTTAATCTTTTTTTTCCCCTTAAATATTAGAGAAAACTAGAATGGAGATAGTCATTCTCTGTTCTGATTCTGGTAATTAGGGCTCTAGGAGGCTCCTCTGTTTTGATAATGTGGTTGTAGCTCAAAAATCACTCTTTTCCTTATGGTGCACTACTAAAATTGCATGAAACTGAATCTGGGCATGAGGGGGGAAAGCCTCTGATGTGTTCAGCATGGAAGACCAAGCTTATAAACTATTAACTAGTGCACACCCAAATCAGTCTACTTTGGAAGAAAATAGTTGAAAGGATTTTTGATGAAGAAAAGATTTCTTTGCTAGTTTAAATTCATTCTAGGCAGGTCCTTAGGAATTTATGCTATGTATACATAAAAAGGACAGAAAAATAAATATTCCTTTCTTTCACATATCACAACCCATAGAAGGCAAGTCAGCCGGTAAGTAGATGGCAGCAGCTCAGTTTCTACAAGGAGGACACCTATGGCCAATGATGCATAGTTTAATGCTAATTTCATAGTTTCTAAAGACTATCCCAGAATTCTAGTTCTGTTAATGATACTAATGATGTTATTCGGGCATATGGAAAAAAAAATGTATGGACATAATGGCCTTATTTGTAGGCAGATTCACGTGAACTATTTGCTATTATTAGAAAAAGATTTTATAAATATTCTGTATTTTATTTATGAAAAAATCTGCTTTGGCTTCTAACATGGAGAAGTGTGGGACTGCAGTATAATTAGATGAATCAACAACTGGCTCCCTTTCTTTACATAATAAGAGCATCTGCTGTGTTTTAAAGAATGATTGGGAATTTAGCATTGAAGGAAACATGATCTAGTTTGAAAGTAAACATGCAACTATTTTATCATAATAAATGCTTTAATAGGATTTTTAGATCAAATGTTGTATGAGAGAAAAGTTCTATTTATGAGAAGAAAGTAGTGGGGGGATATCACAGGCAACAAATGGGCTCAGAAAGGTAAGTTTATTATAGGAATGCCTTTCCCTTGTCATTCTCACTCCATTCCCTTCAAATATTATTCTAAATCTTTGCAGCCATGCTCAAATTCAACTTCCTATTCCCCCACCACCCTCTGCTCCCATGGAATTGACCTCAGATTATTATAAAATATGAAACTGGAAAAAAAACTTCCTCAGCTTCTTACTATAAACATATCTACCTCTGTTTCTATACATTAAAAATATTTGAAGTACAGTTGATTTACAATATTAGTTTCAGATGTACAGCATAATGATTCAGTATTTTTATAGGTTAGGTTCCATTTATAATTTTTAAATAAAATATTGGCTATATTCCCTGTGCTATATAGTACATTCTTGTAGCATTTTTAAGGGTAGAGGATTAAGACATATAAACTACTACCTCGCCACTTCTGCCTTACCTCTCGCTACCACTGGTTTGTTCTCTGTATTTGTGAGTCTATTTCTGTTTTGTTATTCATTCACTTGTTTTATTTTTTAGATTCCACATACAAGTGGTAGCGTAGAGTATTTGTCTTTCTCTGCCTTATTTCAGTAAGCATAATACCCTTCAGGTTCATCAATGGTGTTGGCGGAATTTCTTGTTTTTTCAATGGCTGAGTGATATTCTGTGGTATATGTATATACCACTTCTTCTTTATCCATTCGTCTGTTGATGGACACTTACGTTGCTTCCGTACCTTGGCTGTTATAAAAAATGCTGCTGTGAACATTGTAGTGCATGTATGTTTTTAAACTAATGCTTCCATTTTCTTCAGATATATGCCCAGAAGTGGAATTGCTGGTTAATACAGTATTCCTATTTTTAGATTTTTTGAGGAACCTCCATAATGCTTTCCATCGTGCTTCACCAGTTTACATTCCCACCAACAGTATAAGAGGAATCCCTTTTCTCCAGCCTCACAAACATTTATTTGTGTCCTTTTTCATGATGCCCATCCTGACAGCTTTCCTGGTGGCTCAAATGGTAAAGAATGTGCCTGCAATTAGGAATTCCGATCCCTGGATTGGGAAGATCCTTTTGAGAAGGGAGTGGCTACCCACTCCAGTATTCTTGCCTGGAGAATTCCATGCACACAGAAGCTTGACAGACTATATAGTACATGGGGTTGCAAAGAGTTGGACAGGACTGAGTGACCAACACTTTTCACTTTCATTCTGACAGATGTGAGATGATATTTCATTATGATTTTGATTTGCGTTTCTCTGATTAGTGACATTGAGCATTTTTTCCATGGACTTATTGGCTATCTGCATTTTCTCTTTGGAAAAATGTCTATTCAGTTCTTCTGCCCTTTTTCTAATCAAAAAATTTTTTTATGTTGAATTGTATGAGCTATTTATTTTGAATATTAATATGTTACTGGTTATATATTTTGCAAATTTTTCTCCTATCCTATAGGTTGTCTTCATGTTTTGAACTCACATACCTTGTTCCAACTCCCTGTGACGTTATCTAGTTTAGACTTTTGTGCAGAGTTCGTTTGGACTGTTGGGAGAGTTACTTTACTGCTCTCAGCCTCCAGTATGGCTTTCTTTCTATCCATCCACACATATCAATCATTAGGGTTGAATGTAAAGTTACTTTAGTAAGTGTATAATTCTGTCACTTATAATATCCAGTGGCCTTGTAACTATGGTAAGTTCAGACTTCTTCCTGAGATATTGGACAACTCCATCCTCAACTTTGCCTGGTTTAGCCCCCCCGCCCCCTTTTTTTTTCAATTACTTGGAGAAGAGTTGTTAAACTGAACACATAGGTGGCTCAAGTCAGTTTATATAGAAAATAACATAATTAGGATTTAACAGATGATCAGAAACTTCTCTTACCCCCTTTTCCCCTCTCTTCTGCTCACATCTTGCCAGAAGCTTATAAGTAGTCTCGGACAGGAGTCAGGCTTTGCAGCCAACCATGTATTCAATTCCTGTACTTGTCTCTAACTATACAGTCTCTGGAGAAGGCAATGACACCCCCACTCCAGTACTCTTGCCTGGAAATCCATGGATGGAGGAGCCTGGTAGGCTGTAGTCCATGGGGTCGCTAAGAGTCGGACATGACTGAGCAACTTCACTTTCACTTTTTACTTTCACGCATTGGAGAAGGAAATGGCAAGCCACTCCAGTATTCTTGCCTGGAGAATCCCAGGGACGGGGAAGCCTGGTGGGCTGCCATCTATGGGGTTGCACAGAGTCGGACACGACTGAAGCGACTTAGCAATACAGCCTCTAGCAGGCATTTCTATCTCTGTAGTCTCAATATCTTCATTCTAAGATGGTACTTATAGTTCTTCCCTTATTAGGAGTTGATGGCATAAGACATGCAAAACACTTAGTATATATTTTGGCTTTTAATGTTAGGTTAGTGCACTTGGCTTTGATTGTTGAGATATAGTGATAGGAACATACTGAGAAGATAGTGGTTAGATCATTAAATTGACTCAACACCATGCCCTACAATCAAGGTGACAGTTGAATAAGCTACTGCAGTTTAATCTGAAGATAAGGAAAATGAGCATATGCACTGAGCTGTTCAAAAGTTCATTCAGGTTTTTCCATAAGATGTTGCAGATGGACTTTGGCCCACCCAATAATAGCTTTCTCCAAATGTTTGTAGGGATGTAGAAGACAATTTTGATTTATTCTGTTGGCCCTAGGGATTATAGATTATTTATACCGAATGGGTATAAATAGTTGAGGTAGATTTTCAGTTAATATAAAGAATTCTATAACAGAGCTGCCTTAAAAAAAAATCTACCCAATATAGCAGGTGTTCCAGTGGAGGCCAGGGTTGTCAAATGGGACATTAGTGCTTTGACTAGACATTCAAACCTGTTGACTATTACCCAGAACTGCCACCAGGTAATCCCCCCTGGTGCCACTCATCTCTGTTGTTCAGTGAGTCAATTCAGTTTTTGCACAACATACTATTTTTCAGCATATCCCATCAGGGCCATTTACAGATCATAGTTTCTGTGGTAACCAATCCCCATAATAAGTTGCAGTCATCAAATAATCAAACACCATGTATCACTTCTCCTTCTGTAGTTGCTTGCTGGCTTTTATATTCCCCTGAAGTGTTAAATCTGGCCTTTAGGAATCAACATCCTGTAAACCCCAGGAGATGGTCTAATGTCGTCTGTGACATGGGGCTTATTGCACACAGCTGCTTATTGCTGAGTGGTGGGAGCAAATTATACCTCAGGTGAAAAATGTAAAATGAACCTGAGTGCATCCAGCTCTCACGAAGCACAGTGGAAACATTTTCCTTAGAGTAGATCTACTTGGCATTTTTATCCTACCTCACATTAGTAATATTACACATTCAACAATATTAGATTGGCCTAGGAGTTATAAAAGAATTGGTTGACTCATAAAATTTGGATTACATTCTAGGTCATCCTGTATGAAATTTCCAATTTTCATGCTGAATATTTCTGTACAGGGAAAATTCTAGGGAAAAAACCATACGTGAAATGTGAAATAATCAGGGTTTATTTTTGCTCCTCTGTCTATCCCCATCAGTATTATTCCTGTTTATAGTCACGTGTTTCTGGGACTCAAATGTTGTTTTACCTCATTTTTTCTTTTTTTCCTCCAAAGCCTTATCACAAGGTGGCTTCCTAATGCCACCACCCTTAAGTGGCACTTCATTTTCAGAACTTTCTGGATTTGTTTCTCTTATCAAAACTGTCAAGCACTTTATTTTCCATTTCCCCATGGGCATATCTCATCCTTTCTGAGGTAATAGCCATCTACTTAAATTGACTCAATTACATCAATCCTTGCCTTATCTCAGGTAACTTATACAATAACAGTAGTAGTCAGAACAGAGGGTATTTATCCAGCTTAACTGATGGATGTCAGACTGAAGGTGAATTTTAGAGAAAACAGGGGACCTGTGCTCACATCAAAATAGACTGCGTATGTTCTGCCCGTGTACAGCTTCCTTTCTTTTCTTTTTTCCTTAAAACATCTAAAGGAAATAGTCAGTTGCTGTGTACCAAGGCATGCCTCTGTCCGTGAGAATGTGCTGAATACAAAGAAGGAAAGCATGATAATAGAGAATAACAGGAATGCGGGCTGAGGGAACAACTTAGATACCATGTTCAGGGAAAATGTCTCTGAAGAGAAATAACATTGAAGCTGAAGGAAGTAAACAACACATGAAGGGAACAGTGTGCTAGGCAGAGAGAACAGCATATGCAAAGGCTCTGAGGCAGGACAAAGCTTGATGTGATGCAAGATGTGGAAGGTGGCCAGTATGTCTGGAATTTTGTTTGGGCATAGTTGGATGAGATGAATTTGGAGATATTGTTAAGGGCTATGTTATTTAATAGGGCAGTGGGACATTATTGAGGGAGATTAAGTAGAGCAACAATTAAATTTATAGCTTGATAAAGGTTTTCTGACTGCTCTGTGACAAATAACTTGGATGGTGGCAAGAATGGGAAAATATACCTGAAAGTCCAATAGAAAAGCTGGATTATCTGTGAGGAAAGAAAAAAAGAAATAGGGAGCAGTGGATAGATTGCAATATCTCTTTTTAGGTAGGTACAGACTTTTGGATTGGATTAGGTATGATAGAAGGAGAGAGAGGAAACAAGGATGATGGCAGATTTTCTGGTTTTATCAGTGAATGGATAGTTATACCACAGGATGAAATGGTGAATGTTCCCCAGTTTACAGTAGCAGGAGATAAAGCTTGAAGAGGTAAAGTAATTTGGTCATGGTCACCTACTTTTCTAGTCTACTTTTTCAAATTTAAGCAAATGCCCCAACTAGGAAGTTATTTGGGTGGGAAATATATTCTTATTCTGGGTAGTGTTCCAGGAACCCAGTACCAATATTGTATCAACAGCTGGCATTTATATCATTCATTCATGCAACAGATAATGAATTTTCTAAGTGTCATTGGGCACAGAGCAGTGACAGAGCAATGGTCCCTGTCTTGCTGATGGTGAGGAAGGTGGGCAACTAAGTCCTGTAACCCACCATGAGATGGCTGTAGAGGTGAAGCACTGGGTATGTGGGGAGCCAAGAAGGTCTTCTCCATGAAGATCTTTCCTTCTTGCAAGTGAATATTGAAGACCGAGTAGAAGTTAGGATGAAAGATCAGGAAATAGTGTTCTAGGCAGAAGTGACAGCTCATGTTTAGAGATGAGAATCCAAAAAGTTCAGAGAACCTGAAATTAGAGCCATGTGTTTGAAAGACTAAGTCCAGATGGAGTGGGGAGAAGTAAGGCCACACAAGTAACCAGGGCATGACACCCAAAGAGTCCTTGGAAGGAACTTATATGTGATCCTGTGGTAGAAGGGAAAGCATTTATGACTTTTAGAAGGGGCATGACTTGAAAAAACTATCATTTTAGGAAGACCATTGTAACTGTAGTGTGGAGAATGGATTAGAAAGGCTACAGCTACACAATAAATATTTGTTGGTAATATTCTATAAATGTCTAGTGTGTATAATAGGCAGTTGCAAGGGTTTTCAGTGTGGTTGGGTATAACTGATGAAAGATAATTTGCAGCCACTAGGGAGTGGCAGAAACAGAGCAGCCTCAATGAGTTTCATTGCTGTTTTATTCTGTTATTTGAATTTTTAGGCGATTTGACTTTAGTATACCCATACATAAGTATTTTTTTTTTTTTAGTTTGCTTGTGTTTTACACTTTTGTCCTAGAAGGTTATTAAAATAGATTTTAAGAAATAATGTTGCTTTTTTAGAAATTTATATATATATATATATATATTTCTATTTAAGAATGGTGTATTTACTGATACAAACATTCTTATTAACCTAGCTAGAATTATAGTAAAAATTGACATATTAAAAATACTTAGATATAATGCTCAGTAAAAAAAGAATATAAAATTTAATTTTTGTTATACCATATATGTATAATTATAATATTTTAAGATATATGATAGGGTACTTTAAATATCAATTTATTATGGATGTAATTTTGTGTATGCCTTTTATTGTTTACATGCAATAAACATTTAAACATATGTCATATTTTAATATATTTTCAAAGCTCCTAACTGATAATTTCTATTCTTTGAATTAAATCATAGAGAAGTCTTGTAGGTCAAATCCCTCCCAAATACAAATTCTTGCTTCTTTACAATCCAATATCAAGTTTCTCTTTTAACACTGCCTTTTAAAATATTTTGGTTGTTTAAAGTTCCTTCTTAATTATTGACTTAATCTCTTTCTTTGAAAAATCTGCCTCTTTGGTTTCAGTTCTTTTCTCTGTGATTTTAAGGAAATGCTTAAACATTTCATATGTTATCAAGACTTACTCATGAGGATTTATGCTGGAGTGTTAACCCTGGGAGAAGATTACCTCACAGCATAGTGAAATAGTTATTGAAAGCGAGGTTCCCTTCTGTGTTTGCGTGTTCAGATTTGTTTATACTGGATTAAAAATTTCATTTGGTGTGTGTATATCTATACTTTTCCAATTCAGGAGAGCCTGATGGACTACAGTCCATGGGTTCACAAAGAGTAGGACATGAAGGAGGACTAAGAACTCATACTTTCCAATTACTAATTGCAGTTTATGTCTTCCTTCTGCCCTTCTCATGTTTGCTGCATATTTTCTAATTTCTTTCCACTAGAGTAAAAGCGACAAGTTTCTACAACAGTGTCTTATATATATTGGGTGAGCCAAAAAGTTCATTTGGGTTTTCCCATACATCTCTATAAAAACCTGAACAACCGTTTTGGTCAACCCAACAGTAAGCTCACATAAATATTTGTTAAATAAATAAAAATGATTTAACATTTTTCAAAAAAAATCTCCAGAAGTTCTGAGATGTGTTTGACTATTAGAATAATCACTGAGGGGTTAAATTATATTAAAAATCACATGATTAATTAGTAGAAAGTCATGACTAGAAGCTGATGACTCTGATAACTATTGCTAGAATGAATTCATTATTCCAGGATGCAGTCTTAGGAAAATTCTAAAGTATGATTAATGTTTGAAGTGATGATCTTAAGTAGAAGTATTAATATAACAGGTAAGGAGAAATGAGTATGCATTGTAAGAGTACTGCCTGGTGAACTTTTGCCAGGTGGTTGCCAGGTAACCACCACACAGATGAATGCAGAGAACATCATCTTCCTCAGGCTCCCTCTGGTCACTGTCTCACCCAAATGATTATTAGCTCCATAGATTAGTTTTGCCTGTTTTAAAAGGTATATGTAAATTGAATTATGTAATACATACTCTTTTGTATCTGACTTCTTTCACTCAACAATATGTCGATGACTTCATCCCCACTATGTGTAGAGAAAGTTCATTTTTAGTGCTATGAAGTGTTTCTCTGTAAGATTACTGGACAATTTATATTTCAGCTCTACTGTTAATAGACATTTGGGTTGTTACTGATTTTTTGGAAACTGTAGATACAGCTTAAATTTTCTCATATATATATATATATATATATATATATATATATATATATATATGAATGTCTCTTGGCTTTTGATTTAAGAATAGAATTGCTTGGGACATAGGGTATATGTATGTCTAGCTGTCAAAGATGTAGCTAAAGATTATTCTAAAGTGTTCTATTATATTTTATGTATTAGAATATGGTGAACATTAGGGGTGTGTTTTGATAAAATAAGAATCATAGTGGCAGAAAATACTCAGTTTTAAAATTTAAGAAATGTAAATAGTGTGTAATTTAAAAAAATAAAATAATATTTTTTATACTCTTTTGTTCCAGCTTTTTAATTTGATACAGAGAGAACTTGGTAAATATATTATTTTGCAATAGTAACCTTAATGTACAAAGAGGTCTGTAACAGGACATTAAAAAATTTAATTTTTTAAATTTAATAGGGCGCATATTAAATTAACAGAGATGTACTTGATCCCTAGTACTAATAATTTTTCCTGTGCATTTTATAAAAAGTGAATCTTGGAATTAAAATCAGAAAAAGACAAATTTGCAGGTTTCAGTTCATTTGACGTCCAATAAATTTTTCTTTCTGTTTCTTTCCCTTTACTAGAGTTTCTTGGTTATGTTTAACATGAGCTGTATACAGTATTCTGTATACAGAGTGGTAGGATCAGTGATCAATGTATGCTCTTTGGCAATTATAATTGCTTTTTAATCCCAAATTAGTACTCTGGAGTGTATACGCAGGTCTTACCAAACATTTTAAAACATAGGCATCCTTATCTTAATATGATTATTGAATACTATTTCAGGTTCACTTACATTAAGTGTAGAGTTAGGAAAGTATTTTAATGTATTGCAAACGCTAATGACTCAGTTTTCACCAAATTCCTTTACTATGCAAGTGTAGGCTCCAGAAGAAAAAACTGAAGTTTTTAAATGACATAGAAGGATGAAAATATCACTAAGTTTAGTATCTTTGGTTCATTTTTTGTTATACTGAATGGCTTTTATCTAGCTGAGAGCAGTGGTGTAATATTGTTACCCCTCTTTACTTGTGGTTCTTTCAATCATCATTTGATTGGATTAAACCCTTTACTAAGTCTTAGTTTCATTATTAAGTCAGAGTTTGGGACTTAGCTGGCTCCTCCTTAAGCTGATTTCTGGGTACAGGCTCTATATATTTATATAGGGTATTAGATATATATTTAATAAAGTGTTGCTTAGAGAGGCCTCTCTGGTTTTCTCTCTTCTTTATAAGTGAAAGGAAATATTTCAGGGAGAGAATAACTGTCTTCTCCCTTCCAGATCTTCATAACTGGTGCTAAATAAGCTAGGGAAGAGAGAGATCTGCTGAATCATGGCATTGAACTTGGTGTTTCAAGCACTGTAATTTCTGATGAATGGTGTCTCCGGAGGCTTCTGTAAAATGATGCATCCTGACATCCAGTGACCTTTTAAACTAATATTTCTATTATGTAATTCAGTTGCTTCTGTTTCCTGGAGGTAATAGCATTAGTTTGTACTGAGGTAGATAATGATTTTGTTAGCAATTTCCTTTGTGGTAAGTGTTTTTGCTGTAATTTAGTTTGAAGGAAGAATTGTTTGTACGAATAAAATCTAGAGGAACTCACCTACTAGTAGTACACTGTGATCAAGAAAAAGGTGGTCCATCACTTCTGGGACAATATTCTTGACACTCTGGGTAAATACAGTCACATTGGCTCAATTTCAGGGGAAGATTGTTGCCAACTACTAATTTTTAAAAATTGTATAACACGCACAATGCTAATGACAAAGTATTGGGGCTGTGGAATCAGACCTATTGCTAACTCTCTCATTGATGGGTAAGCAGTGTTACAAACTTGAATTTCTTTATTTATAAAACAAGAGTAATAGTACTTCACAAGAGTGCACAGTAACTGTTAAGTGAAGTGATAACAAGAAGCATACCTTGTAATACCTGACATGCATTGACGTTTAATATATATTATTGATAACAGTTTTTCTTTGCTTCATGGGTGCTGTAAGGACTTAAATGAGTCTAAGTTATCAAAGATGATTTAAGATGTGCTTACTCACCTTTTACTGTTTTGTTTTTATTATATTTTGATTCATGTTATATCTATTAACTTTTTACCAGTAATTGACTATTTGGAATACCTGCTCCCCTTTGTTATGCCTGATGACAATTTACTGTAGGTAGAATGAGGAGGATGGGCTAGACAGTTGAACTCTTATTCTCATATTTTTATTTAAAATGTTTACAGTGATAGCAAAACAAAGATGTGGTTAAAAGGAAGAGCATGTGTTTTCTTGCACAGTTTGCTTCTGTTCTTAGTCATGCATAACTTCCACGCATCTCTCCTACTCTAAGATGTCACTGTGGCCCACAGGTCATCATCTCTGCCGCTGTGCATTTGATTGTAAAGCCTTCTCCTCTACCTTAGTTGAGGGCTTGCCTCCTCCATGAGGTGCTTTTACTGTGCTTCTGCTCTTGACTTCTTCCATTTTCTCACCTTGCTCTATCTCACCTACTTGCCACTTGGTTTTGCCATTTCTCTGATCACAACTAGGTCACACTAGGTTTGACTAATTTGAAATCAGATTTGCCATTTCTCTGATCGTAACTAGGTCATACTAGGTATGACTAATTTAAGATGAGATTGGTGCTTTCTGTTGAATAGTTGATTCATTTCCATTCATCTGTTTATCTGTCCATCTATCTACCCATCTATGTGAATAGTTTATTTAAGACCTTCATTTAAATAGTGCAGAGTATGTGCTAGGACATATGGAAAACAGGAATAAATTAATAATAGAGGATGATTAGACTAATTACTTCTATTGTTCATGCATTCATGCTCAGTGGCTAAGTCCTTTCCAACTCTTTGTAACCCCTTAGCCTGCCAGGCTCCTCTGGCTATGGGATTTTCCAGGCAAGAATACTGGAGTAGGTATTAGCTATTCCTAAATAGTTGTTTTGTATCTTTAAATAACATCAAAAGATTGACAAATCAATGTTTATTTATATTTCTAAGTTAAAATGAACTATTTAATATCTTATATTTCTCTTCATGATCCCTTGCTTAGAAAGAACCTGTTTCACTTGACTGACAATTGCTGATCCTTGTTGCATTATTTAGCACTTTAATCCTAATATATAAATCTTAATAAAGAAAGTACTGCAAAATTTCTGAAGCCTGAATATCCAAACTTAAATAATACTGGTGTGGGTAACCTTTCTCTTCTCCAGGGGATCTTCCCAACCCAGGGATCGAGCCCAGGTCTCCAGCATTGCAGGTGGATTCTTTACCAGCTGAGCCACAAAGGAAGCAATAAGCATGTAGTCTTGCTTTTAAATAACTTCACGAAAATTTAAAAATGGAGTTGAAGCAAGATTGGAACAATGAAAATTAAACATTTATGATACTTGCTGATCTGTTTTTGGCACCATTCTCAGTTATTTGGTCTAACTCATCAGATCTAATATCTGCAGGGCCACTTTACCGTATTCACTGTAAATGACATAAAAACATGAAGAAATCTACTTTTGAGAAAGACAGCTATATCAGTTGCACAAACATGAATTTGCTTTATACGTTAATAAAATTAGGTTAATGTGTGGACCTGTTAAAATTTTTAAAATAAATATCCTTTTTTTCCCCATAGGGTAAGTGATAAAATAACTTTCACTGGACTGGAGTGAGAAATTATGTAGTCAGACAGGTGGAACCAAATAAGAATGTGTGGATATTAAAAAAAAAAAAAAACTAATTAGAAATTGTAGAAATGAAAAATGTCACTAAAAGTAAAATACCATTATAGATAGGATAAACTTTTTAGACAATTTACTGTTAGAATTTTTGAACTGGAAGATATTATTGTGGAATCCATACCAAAATCAAAGATAGATTACAAAGATAGGAAAGCACAAAGGAAAGTATAAAAACACTGAGACTAGAGAATATGTTGAAAAGTGCCATTATAACTAAAAGTATCTGAAATATTCTAATCACACATGATATCTTTAATTTACTGTGGTCTTTTAAAAAAGTAACTTAGGAACTTATGCAAGTATGCATGCAACCATTCTTGACATAAAAATTCAAACATCAGGTAAGAATATATTGAATTAAAAAGTACAAGTAGCTCTTTCCTCTTTTTACTCACATACAATTCCTTTCCCATAGGAAACCATTATCCATTTGCTGCGTATTATTCCAGACCTTTATTCCTTTATTTATATGAAAATTTACAAGTGTGATTGTTTAGAATAAGAGAAAGTTAGATATGGAAATTAAATGGTATGTAGATCTTTAATTTTGGTGGGCATTGGCTGTGTTGCCCTCTAGTAAAGTTGTTTAATTTTACATTCTCACCAACATTTTAAGAGAATGATTCTTTTTCCATATTCTCACTAATAACAGATATTACAAAAATCTTCAATTTGTAATTTCATGGCAAGAGTATCTTGATTTTATTTATATTTCTTAAATTATTTGTGATGTTGGACATTTTTAAAATTTGTTTTTGTTTTAGTTGATATTGATATCTCTGCCTGTTTTTATTTGAGTTGTTCTATATAGTAAATATTCATCTTTATCTGTTACATCTGCTCTAAATGTTTTCTTCCTGTCCATTTGCCATTTAGTTTGGTGTTTTCTACTCTATAGACATTTTGCCTTTTCTTGCTGTCATTGGGTTTTTAGAACTCCCCAGGGTTATATCACAATTTAGATACTTATTTATCCTTAAAATTGTTCTTATATAAGAATGTGTATCATTTTATCAAATGTTTTAAATATTTAAGATATCCATTAAAAAGAGAAGGTAAGGGAAGCTAAAATGCTGCTCCAGTTTTCTACTTTTTCTGTAAGAAGGCCATTCTTGTCTCCCTTACTTCTTGTACAAGTGTTAAAAGCTTAAATTCCAGAACAGCATTAGTAACTGTGAATCTCTGCTGAACTCATAGGAGTTGGTTGATAACCTGCTCCTGCCATAGGGTGAAAGGCCAAGGAAAGCTGCTTGTCAAGAGGTCTGTATGGGATGATTAAAATACAAGAGGGATGTGACAGAAGAGGTGTGTCTCAAAATTTGGTTTCTGTAGGAACCTGACCTATTTTACCTGAAACTGACCTACTTTTTTCTTCTGTTTTTCTGTATATTAAGATATGATGAAAAAGAGGGAATGGAATAAAAAAATGAAGCAAAACAGAGTAAATAAATGAAGTATGAAAAATCAGACTTGTCTAGTAGTCTGGTATCTCTGACACTAAGCCATATATTAGTACTTCCAGGGAGTTCAATTCCCAGGAACTCTTTTGCCTTATCAGGACCAAATAGAAAGAACAGTGAGAACCTGCAACATAAGCTGGGCAATGTCTTTCTTTAGTTTTACATGTATGAATCACCATGTTATATAAAATTTTATTTCGAACACCTTTATGAGCTGATATTTTAATACATATATATCACATGAATCTTTAAAAGTGGAAAGCCTTTTCTGACTGAGTCAGAGGTGGAACAGAAAAAGAGAGAGATGGAGAGTGTTAGAGACTTGGGCTGCCATTTCTGGCTCTGAAGATAATTCATTTGTTTTTGTACTTTCCGTTTCATTGAAAGGGATGTTTAAGGCCATGAGTTTTCCTCTGACCAGTCCTGTAAAAATATCTGATATGTAGGGTTTTCATTATCATTTTTAAAAGACAGTTTTTTGTTTGTATTTGCCCTTTTATCCAAAAATGGCTTAAAAAGTTTTTTTTTAAATGTCCAGTTAGGAGAGGTCTTCCACAAATCTGCTTAGATGATTTCTAGTTTTGTTTCACTGAAAGAAGAGTGGTATTTATATGTATTTTATAGAACTTACTGATAACTTTCCTTGTGACCTAACACATGATTCATTTTGTGATGTTTCATGTAGAGAAAGGTTTATTTTCCATTTTCCAGATGTAAAATTTAATATACATAGAATCTTTATTACTAATTATATTTTCAGGGTTAAAAATCTTTTCAATTTTTAGTCTACCTCATCTATCAGCAATATGTTAAAAGTCTCCTACTGGTTTTGCTCTAGCTATGCCTTTGGCATCTCTGAGTTCTTTATTTTTGTTTAAGTAGTCACATTTGTAATTTTGCCTTTATTCTCAACTTAAAATTTTAACTTTCTCATGTCTGGTTTGTCAACTTTTAGTGGTATACCTACCTGTTTGCTATGCAACAAGCTTATTCTACTTTATTCTTTCCCTTTGCTTCTTACCCCATTGTTTTATCAGCATTCTTTCTACTTTGTGAGAACATTATTATGTAATATATTATGTATATATTATGTAGTGTATTATTTCCTGTGTTTGACCTGTCTTTGTGTCTTATGTCTACAAATAAATATGTAAATACACACTGTTAACTTTTGACTTAACTTCCCCAGTAATTGCTTAGTTGGGTGAAGTTCATCTTCTAGTAGATTTCTCAAGGCCTTATAGACATGGAATTCCTTGATCTATTACATGTTTAAAACATTTTTTTCTGTAGGTTTCATACTCAAAGGTAGATTAGCTGGATGTAAATCTTTAGGGTCAACTTTATTTCCTGGGGTTTTGTGAAAATGCTATCAGAATTTTGCTTTGAGTTTTGTATTTGATAAACTTTGCTAGTTTGATTCTCTTTTCTTTTCTTTGTACATTATTATAGGTAATTTTTTTTTTTTTTTTTTGGCCTGGATACCCTGAGAATTTTTTCCTTTTAATATTTACTAGTTTTACTAGGAGTTGATCATTGAAAGTCTTTTTTTCCTTGATGCCAGGTGGTCCTTTTCAGTGTATAGATTCAGGTCTTTCATAATGAATACCTTATTTAAGTAGTATTTCAAATATTATTTTTATTCCATTCTCTATTCCATTAAAATATTCTTTAGAAATTTGATTTCTATGTAAATTGAATTTCCTTTTGCCTGTCTTCTGTTTCAGCCACTTTGTTTGTGACCCTTTGTATTTTTGTGTCAATTTCATTTTATTCACTTAGTTGTTTCTCTGTTATTTTTGTACTATCTCTTGTTATATTTTCTTTGAAATCTTTTTGTTTAGTATTTTGTAATTTAGTGTCCACTGTGGTATGATTATCTATTTTTTCTGAGTTCAGTCAATTTTTATTTCTTTTTCTGATCATGCATTTTCTCTTAGTTTTAAATTTATTTTTCATCAACCTAATGTCAGTTTGAGGATATTTAACCTTTGAGTGTTACAGTACAGTTTCCCTTGTTTTGAAAAATTTTGGGGGTGGGGTAGAATTTTCATCAGATGAATTGTTTGGGTTATCAGTCTCAATTTTATTTTTATAGGAGTTTTTTGTTGTCTGTTTGTTTTTTCAGTGTGTTAGGGTGGTTATGATGTTCCTAATTGAAGTGCACTCTATTCTATCACTGCAGGCAAAGTATTGCTTCTTTCCTGGATGGCATGGCTTAGGAATAGTCATGTGTCCTTTGATTTTTTAATTTTCTTTTGTCTTATGGGATCTAAATATTTCCTTTTGTTTCTTTATTTCTCTGTGTATAGTTTCCAAAGAAGCTCTTTCTCTCTCCAACATGAAAGCTTGCTGAGATTTCTTGTTATCTCCAATGTATCTTTTCCAGTCCCTTCTCTATGTCAGTGCTCATATTGAACTGTTGACTTTTCACAATTTTTACATATCGGATTGGCTTTCTAGAAGTCGTTGTAAATCATGTTCAGATCTGCCATTAGTCCCCTCTTCTTTCTCTATAAATTCTCTTGAACTACTCTTGGTCTCTGTGAGACAAGAGCTCCAGTGAGAGCATGCTCTAATTTAATGTTTACATTTATACTTACGGGTAATTTAAAGTTGACAAATTTCTGTTTTCCAGCTATGCTGAGTCATGAGTTTCTGTAATCTAATTTGTTCCTCCTGATTTTTGGTTTTTGTTTGCTTTTTCTAGGGTATGTTGAGACTTTGAAATTTACGCCACTCCCTTTGTTTTGGCTACCCAGAATCTTCTGTATCCGTTGATTTCAGACAACATCCTATAGCAACTTAGAATTTTAAAATTTTGCTTTGTATGAAATTCAAGTGTTGAATATATGACAGTTTTCCAAAAGAAGAGAAGATATTTTAAATAATTAAGTTTATATATGATAAGTTTTATCAGGCATGTAGTCTGAGCAGGTTAGAAAAAAGTGTCTTCTGAGGTTTTACCAAGGTCTTATTAATATAAAAATCAATGGCTTTTTATCTCTCTGTTATTAATGTTTAGAGTCCCTAAAGTGTTTTGTGAGACTAAATAATAAACCAATGATTTTCTTTTGAAGTGTGATGCATCATTCACTGCTGATTCTTTTTGCTAAAATTATCTGAGACAACTATGTATGTTTAGCAAGTCCAAGGACATGTTGAGATTTCATGTGGAATAGTTACATGGGAATGTGCTGAAGCAATTACTCTGCTGTTTAATGACAAGTAATTATCCACATCACTTCCCAAGCTATACATCTCTCTCTTGCCCTTCAGCATTATGAACATCTCACCCATTGGTGTGCACATTTATTCTGCACAGTATCCATCTGTTACCTACTTTAAGACGTAACACACCCCTAATTAATATAGCTAAATCTTGCTTCACTGGGGCTTGTAAATCTGAAGCATTACTTATTCTGATGGCCAATTTTTTTGTATTATTTAGACTTTGTAATACTTTAAGAATCTGTGGCCTCTGAAATAAATTTTCTGCCAATAACGAAGCAAAAAAGGACAATACTTTTTCTACTGGGGAAAACTGAATTATCTTATAAATGCATTTCTAATTATCATTGGTGGGCTTTTCATTTTTAGCTGGCATGGTTTTCATTATATCATGTCATATAGTTTAAAATTTTCTGATATTACATCAAGTTTTGAAGTATCTTTAGTATTCCTTTGTAACCTGCAGCTGAATTGAAAAGAACCCCAGTTGTATTGACAATTTTCAAACTAACTTTTAAGAGCTTATAGGAGAATATTCTGAGAGAGCTTCCATTGGTGCTCTTTTTAAAACTAATACACGTTTTCTGAGTAAGATTGGATCACTGTACTTTCATTAGTTCTACTATGACTGAGAAGTCATGAAGTGGCTACCACAGTTATCTTTTATATTCTCTAGCTCAGCAATGAAAAGATGGGAAAAATATGAGCAGTGCTTGTGCGTCATAGTGCTTTATTCCTATATTTATTTTCATATAGTATATATTACTATATTTACCTCTCCTCTCCAAACAGGTGATCATATATGCAGTTAAATCCCTCTTCACACTGAGATCAGGAGGTTTTTCATATATATGAGACCTGGAGAGTTCAGAATTTTTCATATTACACACTCTTTGTGTTTCTGCTTCCATTTCAGACGTCAGGCAATTTGTGGTTCTCTCCTTCTATCTCTGCATTTATCTTGTGTAGACCAGAGGATTTTATGATAGCATTTAAGATATCAAAATACTGTAGGACTGCTTTCTAGCTTCTAACTTAACTCTGAAAATAGTTTAAGATTTTACTCTTTTATTCAGAAACAGTACATTGATAAGCTAAATTTTTCCATGTGTTTAGCTTTTGTTTATTCACCTGTTGGAATATGAGATTTGAAATACATAATTTTAGATCATGTCCATAATAAGTTTTGTATGGGATAGGAAATACATTGCAGAAAGGTAAATTTTAAGCTGTAATGTTATAGTGTACCCAAATGCTTACCTGATTAGTCAGCTGATTAAGGAAGGTTAAAGAACTGCAAATCAATAATCACCTTTAAAAATTTTCCTAAGCCGTTTTCCTTGCTAAGACAATTATCTGTAGATGTATACTTATGATTTAATATTATTTTGACTTTGGTATTTAGAGTTTTTTGTTGTTGTTTAGTTGCTAAGTCGTGTCTGACTCTTTGGGACACCGTGGACATCAGCACGCCAGGCTTCCATGTCCTCTCCATCTCCCAGAGCTTGCTCAAACTCATGTCCATTGAATTGGTGATGCCATCCAACCATTTTGTCCTCTGTCATTCCCTTCTCCTTCTGCCTTCAATCTTTCCCAGAATCAGGGCCTTTTCTAATGAGTCAGTTCTTTGCATCAGGTGGCCAAAGTATTGGAGCTTCAGCTTCAGCATCAGTCCTTCCAGTGAATATTCAGGATTGCTTTCCTTCAGGATTGACTGGTTTGATCTTCTTGCAGTCCAAGAGACTCTCAAGAATCTTCTCCAACACCACAGTTCAAAAGCATCAGTTTTTCAGCACTCAGCCTTCTTCATGGTCCAACTCTCACGTCCATACACGACTACTGGAAAAACCATAGCTTTGACTAAATGGACCTTTATTGACAAAAGAACGTCTCTGCTTTTTAATACGCTGTCTAGGTTCATCATAGCTTTTCTTCCAAGGGGCAAGTGTCTTTTAATTTCATGGCTGCATTCACCATCTGTAGTGATTTTGGAGCCCAAGAAAAAAGTCTGTCACTGTTTCCATTGTTTCCCATCTATTTGCCGTGAAGTGATGGGACTGGATGCCATGATCATGTTATTTAGAGTTAATATTAATTAATTTAAACATTTATACTGGTCCTCTCCCCACATACACAAGGTAATGATTTTTATCATTTTCACCACTCTAATTGTTATTAATATTACTCTTCCTAATTAATCTTGGTTTTCAATAGAGCAATTTGGGATTAGACATTTGAAGACCAATACTTAACATATTCATACTTACAGAAAGAGTAAAGCCATTCTCCTTTATAAAACTATGACTACCTCTTCATGTTTAAGAAAATTAACAGTAATTTGTGATGTCATTTTGCTATCCAGTACACAATTTCCCCCCTAAATTTCTTTGATAGTTTCCCCCCGACCCCGCCCCAGTACTGAGACCAGTGAAAGTTTACAAGGTTGTTATATCTTATACATCTTTGTAAATCTAGTTTCTTCTGTTTGATGTATGATAAAGAAAATGACTCTCTTGTAGTGAATATTCTTTCTCTTTAAAAAAAAAAAGTAAGTTGGAAGTGTTTGCCACAGAATCATAGTGACATATAATGCTGAAGCCCTTGATTAGCTTCCTGTATTGATGGAAGTGGAATCTAGCTTGGAGAGATGGTGTCATTTGGCTTCTTTATTTCTGTTTCCCTTTACACTTTGTCCTTTGACTTCTGCTATTTCATATTCATTAAACAGGGATATTACTGGAAATTAAATATGGCTATGAGACTTTATTTGGCAGTAGAGAAGACAATGGAAAACGGAACCATCTTGGAACCTTTCCTTCTGGAGGGAGATTACACATTACAGTTTTGGAACTATTGTAACTTTGTCTAAAATAAAGAGCTATTTTATTACTTGCCTTTGGTCTTCATTAAAATATTTTCTGTGGTTTTGAAAAATTTTAAAAACTTTCATTAAATTTAACAGTTGTTGGATAAGCACTCTTTTTTATAGTCTCACTATTATATATTAATTAATATTCTTAATTGAGGGGTGATGATGGACCATGAAAGCTGCTCAGTCATGTCTGACTCTGCGACCCCCATGGACTGTACAGTCCATGGAATTCTCCTGACCAGAATACTGGAGTGGGTAGCCAGTACATTCGCCAGGGGATTTTCCTAACCCAGGGATCGAACCCAGGTCTCCGGCATTTCAGGCAAATTCTTTACCAGTTGAGCCACAAGGGAAGCCCGATGATGGACTAATTCCTTTAAAAATATCTAATACGTGAAAAACACTTTAGGTATAATTTTCTTCATATTTGTATAAACCTGAATGAAAGAAGTGAGGAGATAAGACATTTACTCTGATTTGCTTTGGGAGATTTTATGAAATATAATTTAAAAAAAACAGTACTGTACATAATTTAAGCACAGCATGTCACACTGTATGTGACTTCAAGCAATAATAAATTATAAATAGCAGTTGTTGCTCACAATTCAGTTATAGGCAAAACTACATTATATCTTAAATTCAAATTCCAGTAGATTATTACTACAGTAAAATTTTACAAGGAGTTCAACCTTTATAATAAAGAAATGCAAATGAATCAACTGTGATATGCTATTTTGACCTACCACATTGACAGTGCTGAACAGTGATATCTGGTATGAGCAGGGGTTCAAGGGACTAGAAATTATATCCTTGTAGTGGGGATGTAAGATTATTCAGTCTTTTTAGAAGGGATTAGATAATATGCATTAAGATTAACAGCCTTTGATCCAGTAATTCCACCTCAAGGAATTTTTTCTAAGGAAGTAATCAGAGAGCTAATTACATGAAGTGTTTTATTACAGAAGGATTCCTAATACTAAAATATTAAAACAAAAACATAAACACCAAAAAAATCATAGAATGGTTAAAAATATTTTGGTAGGTACAAATGCTTAACAGTGTGTATTTATTTAAAATGATGTTGGGATTTATTCACTAGTAAAATAAATTGTGGTAAATTGGAAGAAAAGTTATGACTAACCTAGTTAGCATATTAAAAAGCAGAGACATGACTTTGCCAACAAAGGTCCATCTAGTCAAGGCTATGGTTTTTCCAGTGGTCATGTATGGATGTGAGAGTTGGACTGTGAAGAAAGCTGAGTGCCAAAGAATTGATGCTTTTGAACTGTGGTGTTGGAGAAGACTCTTGGGAGTCCCTTGGACTGCAAGGAGATCCAACCAGTCCATTCTAAATGAAATCAGTCCTGGGTGTTCATTGGAAGGACTGATGCTGAAGCTGAAACTCCAATACTTTGGCCACCTCATGCAAAGAGTTGACTCATTGGAAAAGATTCTGATGCTGGGAGGGATTGGGGGCAGGAGGAGAAGGGGACGACAGAGGATGAGATGGCTGGATGGCATCACCGACTCAATGGACATGAGTTTGAGTGAACTCCAGAAGTTGCTGATGGACAGGGAGGCCTGGCATGTTGCAATTCATGGGGTCGCAAAGAGTCGGACACGACTGAGCGACTGAACTGAAATGAACTGATACCTCCAGTTCCATTCTTCTTTCTCAAGATCGCTTTGGCTATTCGAGGTTTTTTGTATTTCCATACAAATTGTGAAATTATTTGTTCTAGCTCTGTGAAGAATACTGTTGGTAGCTTGATAGGGATTGCATTGAATCTATAGATTGCTTTGGGTAGTATACTCATTTTCACTATATTGATTCTTCCAATCCATGAACATGGTATATTTCTCCATCTATTAGTGTCCTCTTTGATTTCTTTCACCAGTGTTTTATAGTTTTCTATATATAGGTCTTTAGTTTCTTTAGGTAGATATATTCCTAAGTATTTTATTCTTTCCGTTGCAATGGTGAATGGAATTGTTTCCTGAATTTCTCTTTCTGTTTTCTCATTATTAGTGTATAGGAATGCAAGGGATTTCTGTGTGTTGATTTTATATCCTGCAACTTTACTATAGTCATTGATTAGTTCTAGTAATTTTCTGGTGGAGTCTTTAGGGTTTTCTATGTAGAGGATCATGTCATCTGCAAATAGTGAGAGTTTTGCTTCTTCTTTTCCAATTTGGATTCCTTTTATTTCTTTTTCTGCTCTGATTGCTGTGGCCAAAACTTCCAAAACTATGTTGAATAGTAATGGTGAAAGTGGGCACCCTTGTCTTGTTCCTGACTTTAGAGGAAATGCTTTCAATTTTTCACCATTGAGGATAATGTTTGCTGTGGGTTTGTCATATATAGCTTTTATTATGTTGAGGTATGTTCCTTCTATTCCTGCTTTCTGGAGAGTTTTTATCATAAATGGGTGTTGAATTTTGTCAAAGGCTTTCTCTGCATCTATTGAGATAATCATATGGTTTTTATTTTTCCATTTGTTAATGTGGTGTATTACATTGATTGATTTGCGGATATTGAAGAATCCTTGCATCCCTGGGATAAAGCCCAGTTGGTCATGGTGTATGATCTTTTTAATGTGTTGCTGGATTCTGGTTGCTAGAATTTTGTTAAGGATTTTTGCATCTATGTTCATCAGTGATATTGGCCTGTAGTTTTCTTTTTTTGTGGGATCTTTGTCAGGTTTTGGTATTATGGTAATGGTGGCCTCATAGAATGAGTTTGGAAGTTTACCTTCCTCTGCAATTTTCTGGAAGAGTTTGAGCAGGATAGGTGTTAGCTCTTCTCTAAATTTTTGGTAGAATTCAGCTGTGAAGCCCCAATGTTCATCGCAGCACTGTTTATAATAGCCAGGACATGGAAGCAACCTAGATGTCCATCAGCAGATAAATGGATAAGAAAGCTGTGGTACATATACACAATGGAGTATTACTCAGCCATTAAAAAGAATACATTTGAATCAGTTCTAATGAGGTGGATGAAACTGGAGCCTATTATACAGAGTGAAGTAAGCCAGAAGGAAAAACACCAATACCGTATACTAACGCATATATATGGAATTTAGAAAGATGATAACAACAACCCTGTGTACGAGACAGCAAAAGTGATGCTGATGTATGGAACAGTCTTATGGACTCTGTGGGAGAGGGAGAGAGTGGGAAGATTTGGGAGAATGGCATTGAAACATGTAAAATATCATGTATGAAACGAGATGCCAGTCCAGGTTCAATGCACGATACTGGATGCTTGGGGCTAGTGCACTGGGACGACCCAGAGGGATGGTATGGGGAGGGAGGAGGGAGGAGGGTTCAGGATGGGGAGCACATGCATACCTGTGATGGATTCATTTTGATATTTGGCAAAACTAATACAATTATGTAAAGTTTAAAAATAAAATAAAATTGAAATGAACTGATAATAATATTAAATGAAAAAGTAGAATATGAATTATAGTTGTTTTGCTTTCTTTGATATTTTTATTTTTTTTAAAGTGTATCTATTTCCATACAAGACTACAAAAGTGAAGTATACCAAAATGTTAAGAATTAATATTTATAATTTTAAGATAATAGATTTTTTAATGGTCCTATTTTACATTCCTGAATCTAAAGTAACTGGTGTTCCTTTAAAAATAAATAAATATTTATTAAAAAAACCTTAGTTAGCTCAAGTAATATATATCTATAAATATGCATGTAAATTATTTTATGACGAAAATCTCAGATTACTATTTTTTCCTTTTGACTAAGCTATTGTTGAATTTTGTGCTAATAAAATGATATTCTCCAAATATTGCATTCTTTATGGATAGCATTTGCAAAACTCATATTTAGAGAACACAATTATGTCAGTGAATTGAAATTAATGAAATGACATCCCACACAGGCACCATAATTTGCATATTAATTTCAATTAATGCTTTCATTTATATGACAGGATTATTCTAGACTCATTTGATTTAAAAAGAAAAAAGATGGTGAAGCAACCAAATGCTGAGCAGTTGTTCCAGTAGATTCACAGTATTCCAAAAATATCTTTAATATGTTATTTTTTGGTACTTCAACTTCAGCTTATTTACCTTTTATTGCTTTTCTAAAAGTACAAGTACATTTTGTTAGCAAACAGGTCATTGTTGATGCTGAGTATTCTTTTTAATAGTAAACATACACCCTGGCCCCCTCTCCCTCTTGCCACTCCAAATACACATAACACTCTGTCAACCACTGATCTAGTCTCTATCTTTGAGGTTGTTTTCATTTTCTGTTTAGCTTTTTAGATTCTACATATAAGTAATAACATACAGTATTTGCGTTACTCTAATTTATTTCACTTAGCATAATCGCATCAAGGTCCATCTATGTTTGTCATAAATGGCAGGATTTCATTCTTTTTTATGGCTGAATGGTATTCTGCTTGTATATGTATTAATACCACATCTTTATCCATGTTGGAGAAGGAAACTGCAACCCACTCCAGTACTCTTGCCTAGAAAATCCCATGGACAGAGGGGCTTGGTACAGGCTACTGTCCATGGGGTCGCAAAGAGTCAGGCTCGACTGAGCAACTTCACTTTCACTTTTATCCATGTATCCACTGACGGACAATTAGATTATCTTTATAAATGTTTTGTAAATGATGTGGCAGTAAACATGGGGTACATATATCTTTTTGAATTAGTGCTTTCATTTTATTTGGATAAATCCCCAGAAGTAGAAATGCTGGGTCATCTAGAAGTTCTCTTACTAATATTTTGAGAAATTTTCACACTGGTTTTCATAGTGGCCGCAGTAAGTTACATTCCACTAACAGCACACAAGGGTTCCTTTTAATTCACATGTTCAACACATTATTTCCTGTCCCTTTGATAGTAGCCACTTTACGATGGTGTGAGGTGCTATGTTAAAGGTGGTTTCGTTGTGCATTTCCCTGATGACTAGTGACGTTGAGCACCTTTTCATGAACTTGTTGGCCAGCTGTGTGGCTTTTTTGGGGAAAAAAAGTTTAATCACACCCTCTGCCACTTTTTTTCCTATTGTGTAGTATGACTTTTCTATGTATTTTGGGTATTAACTCCTTGTCAGATATATGATTTGCAGATACTTTCTCCCAGTTCAGTAGGTTGCTTTCATTTTGTTGATAGAAATTTCCTTTGCTGCACAGAATCCTTTTTGTGTGGTATCCCAGTTGTCTATTTATGCTTTTATTGATTTTGGTTTTGGAGTCAGATTAAAATAATCATCAAGACTGCTGTCATGAAGCTTACCACCTAAGCTTACCACCTATGCTTTCTTCTAGAAGTTTTGTGGTTTCAGGTCCTACATTCAAGTCATTAAGCCATGTTGAGTTGATTTTTTTTATATGGTATAAGATGGTGGTCTAGTTTCATTCTTTTGCAAGTGGCTGTCCAGTTTACCCAAAACCATTTATTGTGACTGTCCTTTTCCCATTGAATATTCTTGCATCTTGTCATAAATTACTTGATCTTACATGTGTGGGTTTATTTCTGGGCTCTCTATTTTTTGTTTTCTTTCTTTTTTTTAAATCCATGTGTCTGTTAACAAGAATCAGCTGCTTGATAAGTTTTATAGTTTTTCTATTTTTTTAAATTAATTTATCTTTTGTTGAAGGATAATTGCTTTACAGAACTTTGTTGTTTTCTGTCAGACCTCAAAATAAATCAGCCATAGGTATACATATATCCCCTCCCTTATGGACCTCCCTCCCATCTCCGTCCCCATCCCACCCCTCTAGGCTGATATAGAGCCCCTGTTTGAGTTTCTTGAGCCATACAGCAAATTCCCGTTGGCTATCTATTTTACATACGATAATGTAAGTTTCCATGTTACTCTTTCCATACATCTCACCCTCTCCTCTGCTCTCCCGATGCCCATGAGTCTATTTTCTATGTCTCTTTCTCCATTGCTGCCCTGTACATAAATTCTTTGGTACCATCTTTCTAGATTCCATACATATGCATAGAATATGATATTTATCTTTCTCTTTCTGACTTATTTTGCTCTGTAAATTAGGTTCTAGGTTCATCCATCTCATTAGAACTGACTCAAATGTGTTTGTTTTTATGGCTGAGTAATATTCCATTGTGTATTTGTACCACAACTTCTTCATTCATTCATCTTTCCATGGACATCTAGGGTACCTCCATGTTCTAGTTATTGTAAATAGTCCTGCAATGGACAATGGGATACATGTGTCTTCTTCAATTTTGGTTTCCTCAGGGTATATGCCTAGGAGTGGGATTGCTGGGTCATATGGTGATTTTATTCCTAGTTTTTTTTAAGGCATCTCCATACAATCTTCCATAGTGCCTGTATCAATTTGCATTCCCACCAACAGTGCAAGAGTGTTCCCTTTTCCCCATACCCTCTCCAGCATTTTTTGTTTGTAGACTTTTTGATGAGGGCCATTCTAACTGGCGTGAGGTGATATCTCATTGTAGTTTTGATTTGCATTTCTCCAGTAATGAGCTATGTTGAGCATCTTTTCTTGTGTTTGTTAGCCATCTGTACATCTTCTTTGAAGGAATGTCTGTTTAGGTCTTTTCCCACTTTTTGATTGGGCTGTTTGTCTTTCTGATATTGAGTTGTATGAGCTGCTTATATATTTGGAAATTAATCCTTTGTCAGTTGTTTCATTTGCTATTATTTTCTCCCATTCTGAGGCTTGTGCTTTCACCTTGCTTATAGTTTCCTTTGCTGTGCAAAAGCTTTTACGTTTAATCAGGTCCCACTTGTTTACTTTTGTTTTGATTTCCGTTACTCTAGGAGGTGGGTCATAGAAGATCTTGCTTTGATTTATGTCATCGAGTGTTCTGCCTATGTTTTCCTCTAAGAGTTTTATAGTTTCTGGTCTTACATTTAACTCTTTAATCCATTTTGAATTTATCTTTGTGTATGGTGTTAGGAAATGTTCTAATTTCATTCTTTTAGATGTAGATGTCCAGTTTTCCCAGCACCATTTATTGAAGAGGCTCTCTTTGCTCCATTGTATATTCTTGCCTCCTTTGTCAAATGTAAAGTACCCATAGGTGCATGGGTTTATCTCTGGGCTTTCTATCTTGTTTCATTGGTCTATATTTCTGTTTTTGTGCCAGTACCATACTGTCTTGATGACTATGGCTTTATAGTATAATCTGAAGTCAGGAAGGTTGATTCCTCCAGCTCCATTCTTTTTTCAAAAGACTGCTTTGGCTATTTGGGGTCTTTTGTGTTTCCATATGCATTGTGAAATTTTTTTGTTCTAGTTCTGTGAAAAATGTCATTGCTAATTTGATTGGGATCACATTGAATCTGTAGATTGTGTTTGGTGGTATAGTCATTTTCACAGTATTGATTCTTCCTACCCAAGAACATGGAATATCTCTCCATCTGTTTATGTCATCTTTGATTTTTTCATTAGTGTCTTATAATTTTCTGTGTACAGTTCTTTTGTCTCCTTAGTAAGTTTATTCCTAGATATTTAATTCTTTTTGTGGCAATTGTTTAGTCAGAGAAGATGCTTGATATGATTTCAATTTTCTTAAATTTACTGAGGTTTGACATGTGACTAAGATGTGGTCTATTCTGGAGAATGTTCCATATGCACTTGAGAAGAAAGTGTATTCTTTCTTTGGATGGAATGTCCTGAAGATATCAATAAATTCATCTCATCTAATGTATCATTTAAGACTTGTGTTTCCTTATTAATTTTTTGTTTTGGTGATCTGTCCATTGGTGTGAGTGGGGTGTTAAAATCTCCTACTATAATTTTGTTACTGTCAGTTTCTCCTTTTTTGTCTGTGAGTGTTTGTCTTATGTATTGAGATTTTCCTATGTTGGGAGCATAGATATTTACAATTGTTATATCTTCCTCTTGGATTGATCCTTTGATCATTATGTAGTACTCTTCCTTATCTCTTGTAATATTCTTTCAGTTCTATTTTGTGTGATATGAGGATTGCTACTCCAGCTTTCTTTTGCTTCCATTTGCATGGAATATATTTTCCCATCCCTGCACTTCCAGTCTATATGTGTCTTTAGGTCAGAAATGGGTTTCTTGTAGTCTTTATATATATGGGTCTTGTTTTTGTATCCATTCAGCCAGTCTTTTGGTTGGAGCATTTAATCTATTTACATTTAAAGTAGTTATTGATATATATGTTCCTATGCCATTATCTTGTTTGAGATTGATTTTGTAGATCTTTTTTCTTCTATTGTATTTCTTGACTATATAAGTCCCTTTAACATTTGTTGTAAAGCTGCTTTGGTGGTACTTAATTCTCTTAACTTTTGCTTGTCTGAAAAGGTTTTTATGTCTCCATCAATTTTGAATGAGATCTTAGCCAGGTACAGTAATCTTGGTTGTAGATTTTTCCCTTTCAGTACTTAAATATATTGTGTCATTCCCTTCTGGCCTGCAGAGTTTTTGCTGAAAGATCAGCTGTTAGGCATATGGGGTTTCCCTTCTGTGTTACTTGTTGCTTTTCCCTTGCTGCTTTTAATAGTCTTTCTTTGTGTTTAGTCTTTGTGAGTTTGATTAGTATGTGTCTTGGCATGTTTCTCCTTCGGTTTATCCTGTATGGGACTCTTTGCACCTCTTAAACTTGATTGACTATTTCCTTTTCCATGTTGGGGAAATTTTCAACTATAATCTCTTCAAAAAATTTCTCATACCCTTTCTTTTTCTCTTCTTCTTCTGGGACCTGTATAATTTGAATGTTGGTGGGTTTGATATTGTCCCAGAGGTCTCTGAGACTATCCTCAGTTCTTTTCATTGTTTTTACTTTATTCTGCTCTTCGGAAGGTATTTCCATCATTTTATCTTCCAGCTCACTGATTCATTTTTCTGCTTCAGATATTCTGCTACTGATTGCCTCTAGAGTATTTTTAATTTCAGTAATTGTGTTCTTTGTCTCTGCATGTTTATTCTTTAAGTCTTCTAGGTCTTTGTTAATTGATTCTTTCATTTTTTCCATTTTGTTTTCAAGGTTTTTCGTCATTTTTACTATCATTATTCTGAATTCTTTTTCAGGTAGTTTGCCTATTTCCTCTTTATTTATTTGGACTTCTGTGTTTCTGGTTTGTTCCTTCATTTGTGTAGTATTTCTCAGTGTTCTCATTACTTTTTAAAAAATGTATTATGTTCGATGTCTCCTTTTCCCAGGCTTCAAGGTTGAATTCTTTCTTCCTTTTGGTTTCTGCCCTCCTAAGGTTGGTCCAGTGGTTTGTGTAAGCTTCCTATATGGTGAGATTTGTGCTGGGTTTTTTAATGTTTGTTTTTCCTTTGATGGGCAAGGCTGAGTGAGGGGGTAATCCTGTCTGCTGATGATTGGGTTTGTATTTTTGTTTTGTTTGTTGTTTAGATGAGGGTTGGGTGATGCCTGGTCTTGTATTCAAGTCATTTCCTTTGTGTGAGTTCTCACTATTTTGATACTCCCTAGGGTTAGTTCTCTGGTAGTCTAGGGTCTTGGAGTCAGTGCTTCCACTACAAAGGCTCAGGGTTTGAGCTATGTTCAGGAATGACGATTCTACAAGTGGTTTGTTATGGCATTAAGCGAGATTAAAACAAATACCCAAAAATGAGAAACCAAAGGTAAATCCCAGACAAATGACAGGTACAAAATCAGGCAAATAATAATTAAAATAATGGAATATACACATATACATATACACCCATCAGCAAAATCAAAATAGTCCAACAAAAATAAAGTACAGTAGATTGACCTAGTGAACAAAAGAAATAAAAAATTATATTTATCAGTTAAGAACAAAACTAACTAAAGCACAAACTGGAAAACAATACTAAAGCAAGGTGCCAAGTGGGGAATAAAGCAATGAAAACAAAACTAACAACTATATTGAGAAGAAAGGAAAGAAAGAAAAGATAAAGAATAGATATGCAAAGTTAAATAGAGGTAGATGAAGAAGATTTATGTACATTAAAGATTCACTGTAAGGGGAAAGAAACAGTAGGAAAAACAAACAATGGAATAAATATAGAAAAAATAATAATAGGTTTAAAAAATTAAAATTAAAAAGAAAAGGAAGAAGAAAAAAAGGAAAACTCCACAGAACTGCAAAAGCACAATGTTGAGGCAGAGGTTTATAACAACAATATAAAGTGTGACTGAATATACACATATACACACACACATAAGCAAAATCAAAACAGTGCAACAAAAATAACGTACAATAGATTGACCCAGCAAACAAAGGAAACCAAAAATTATATCTACCAGTTAAGAACAAAACTAACTAAAGCATAAACTGGAAAACAAAACCAAAGCAAGATGCCAAGTGGAGAATAAAACAATGAAAATAAGCCTAACAAATACGTTGAGAGGAAAGGAAGAAAAGAAAGGATATGCAAAGTTAAATAGAGGTAGATAAAGAAGATTTATATACATTACAGATTAAAAGTCACAAAAACTTCTTCATTTCCCAGTGCATAGGAAGGTTATGTTTATATTATACTGTTAGTCTGTTAAGTGTCCAATAGCCTTATGACTAAAGCTAATATACATACCTTAATTAAAAATGTAATTCTATTGGAAAAAGTGGCACCAATAGACTTCTTGAAAAGAGTTTCCACAAACCTTCAGTTTGTTGAAAACATAATATCTAGGAAGTCAAATAAAGCAAAAGGATTATGTGCTTAGTCACTCAGTTGTGTCTGACTCTTTGTGGCCCCAAGGACTGTAGCCCCCCAGGTTCCTCTGTCCATAGGGATTCTCCAGGCAAGAATACTGGAGTGGGTTGCCATGCTCTTCTCCAGGGTGTCTTCCCAATCCAGGGATCAAACCCAGGTCTCCAGCATTGCAGGCAGATTCTTTACCATCTGAGCAACCAGTGAAGCTCATAATAAAGCAAAGTGTAATAAAATAAGGTTTATAAAGTTAAAATAGCCTCTATTGGGATCAGTTCAGTCCAGTCACTCAGTCATGTCCGACTCTTTGTGACCCCATGGACTGAAGCATACCATGCTTCCCTGTCCATCACCAATTCCTGGAATTTGCTCAAACTCGTGTCCACTGAGTCACTGATGCCATCCAACCATCTCATCCTCTATTGTCCCCTTCTCCTCCTGCCTTCAAGCTTTCTCAGCATCAGGGTCTTTTCCAGTGAGTCAGTTCTTCGCATAAGGTGGCCAAATATTGGAGTTTCAGCTTCAGCATCAGTCCTTCCAATGAATATTCAGGACTGATTTCCTTTAGGATGGACTGGTTGGATCTCCTTGCAGTCCGGGGGCCTCTCAAGAGTCTTCTCCAACACCACAGTTCAAAAGCATCAATTCTTTGGTGCTCAGCTTTCTTTATAATCCAACTCTCACATCCATACATGACTATTGGAAAAACCATAGCTTTAATTTTTGGATTCAGTTCCTATTACCAACCAGAGTTTGAGTTCCTTCTTCATTTTTGGCACCTGGAGATTTCTCTCCTTTGGTTTCAAATCTGACTATATCCCAGAATTATTTTGTTATCTCCTTCTGCCTTAGCATTTCATTCATTTGGAGGAAAAAGTGACTGATTTCTGTCTGCATAATCCATTATAAAATTATGCTAAAGTTATGCTTGTATTTTCTTCAGGTTTGAATGTCTTTACAATGTAAACTAAAACCCTGCATCTATTGGGTCTGGGGGTTAATTTGAGTTCAGTGAATATTTATTTCGAATCTTTTATCTTGTCATGTACTATCCTAGTGGGTCAGGCATAAAGGAATTTCTGTGACACTTTTTTATTTATTAGTAACTGCTTGGTAGATATCAAGTCCCAGAGTCATAGTGTCCATGTTCAGGTCTAATTATGCGGGAAGAACTACAAATTGGAAGCCTTTATCTTACATTCCTACAAGGATGTTTCTGAGCATTGTTTTCTGTTGCAGAAATTATAAGGTTCAAAAATGGAGGCAAGTACTATAAGTACAGTGAATGAAGAATGCGACATACTATGCTTTCAGTTTAACACAGGCATTTTAGGATTAGGGATTTATATCATCATAACTGAAGGTATTTTAAGGTAAGTTACTTAGTCACAAAGGCAAAGATGAAAGTAAAGTCTTAGAAATGTTTTACGGAAATTTGAAAAGGCATGATGAATTTTTCTGTACTAATTACTGTATATTTCTACACCTGTTAATTAAATAAACTGTTACTGTTTTCCTATTATTCTTGTAGTTTAAAGAGTGAGTCTAAGAGGATACTTAAAACCACATTCAGGTGTTTATATTAAAGGATTTCTGAAATTAAAGATTTAGGGCAGAGTTACATAGTTACCCTGAGCTTTAGATTTAGGACTACAGTATTCATTTGCAGAATTTTTGAGGATATCACCTACAGGATATGTCACAAACACCTGAGAAGTTCAGTCTGAAAGACAAATCATTTAGGAAAAAAAAATTTTTTTTTGTAAGTTTTTTTTTTCCCCCAGTCGAGAATATTTGCATTGAAGACATTGACTACATTATCTCAAATCAGAGATCTGAGCAGTTGTGAGCTTCCAAGAAGCACTCAGAATGGATGGAAAACATTTTTTATAATTACTGTCATTTTTTTTAATCAGTGTGCAGTGATTAAATCATGTAATGAAGCAGGATTTTGATTAAAATCCCTTTCTTTCAATAGAGGTTTTGATCTGTTGACACTGAGCCAGTTGGGTGCTGACTTAAACTCTCACAATTTGAACAGGTGCTTATTTGGTATGATGGGAGACAAACAAGGATAAGGCAGACCTATAGGCCAGCATCCTTCCGTAGCTTCTCCATCAGAAAACTTTGGTGGAATCAGTAGGAATGTCATGCAATTTCTGGCAAACTCTTAGTTGTTATTTTCTTCTTCGGGTGGAGTAGCATAGCCTAGTCCATGTACATTTGGTAGCCATTTTTTTTTCTTGAAGGAAGCGCAGATTTGCCTATCCTCCCATCCCTATGTTTATTTATGTATTTTTTTATTCAGTAAATATTGAGAGTATCATGTGTTCCAAACATACATGGATAAGGTCATTTCTCCTTTTTAGCCTGGGTAGGGGACGGGAGGAAAAAATGTGAACAATACAATATAGTGTGATAATTGTAATTTCAGGGTCCTTACATAGATGGGTCAAATGTGAGAGGTCTGAGAACATTTCCTGGAGGGCTACAAACTGAATGAAACTAGGGAATGAGCAATGTGGGACCTGCTGCTGAGAGGGTATGGATTGTTCTCGATATATTATCAGTCGAAGTACTTCAAATATTTTAGTATTGTGCCATATGAAAAGTGGCAGTGGTAAGAGAGGAGGCTTGAGAATAAAGAGATCATAAACGACCTTGTGAGCTGTGCTAATGGGTTTGAACTTGATCTGAAGGTGATGGGGAACTGCTTAAAAGTTTTAGGAAGATTACTCTGGCCATGTTTTAGGACATGAATTTTTGGCTCGTAAAACCAGAGGTAGAGAAGCCAGTTAGGAAACTGATCAAATAACCTGAGTTAGAAACACTTAAGTAAACACTAAGACAGTCAGTTGGAGGCAAGTGAAGAGACAATAGAGCTACCAAAAATTCTGACTGTGGGATGAAGGAGAGGCAGAGATGACTCCTAAGTTTCTGATTTGGTTGAGAAGGTGGATGTGTAAAGGTGATGACATTGTCTGAGGTGAATGAATGACAGGGCAGTGTGAGGGCCTGGGCCTGTTTGGATTCATAGTGTAGAATTAGCTTCTGTCCTGAAATGACTGCCCGAGCAGATGTTCTCCACTTTGCAGCAGTGCGCAGGCCAGGTGTGATTGCACTGTTGGTGAAGCCTCAGGAGTCTTACGCCTGAGGATCAATAGCGTGTCCTCTCTTTCTGAGTAGATGTCTTCTCAGGCTGGAGGATGCTGTGGTGATGAAGGTACTTTTTAAAAGAGACCTTTTACTAAATAAGCAGTAATGAATAGCTTATGAAAGAGTTTCATTAAGTTAAAAATATAAATGAAATAAAAAATAGAAGCAATTTTCTTATAGAGTCATTGTTACTGCCTATAAAATGCTGTACCTTAAAGCTCAACATTCAGAAAATGAAGATCATGGCATCCGGTCCCACCACTTCATGGGAAATAGATGGGGAAACAGTGGAAACAGTGTCAGACTTTATTTTTCTGGGCTCCAAAATCACTGCAGATGGTGACTGCAGCCATGAAATGAAAAGACACTTACTCCTTGGAAGGAAAGTTATGACCAACCTAGATAGCATATTCAAAAGCAGAAACATTACTTTGCCAACAAAGGTTCGTCTAGTCAAGGCTATGGTTTTTCCTGTGGTCATGTATGGATGTGAGAGTTGGACTGTGAAGAAGGCTGAGCGCCAAAGAATTGATGCTTTTGAACTGTGGTGTTGGAGAAGACCCTTGAGAGTCCCTTGGACTGCAAGGAGATCCAACCAGTCCATTCTGAAGGAGATCAGCCCTTGGGTGTTCTTTGGAAGGAATGATGCTACAGCTGAAACTGCAGTACTTTGGCTACCTCATGTGAAGAGTTGACTCATTGGAAAAGACTCTGATGGTGGGAGGGATTGGGGGCAGGAGGAGAAGGGGATGACAGAGGATGAGATGGCTGGATGGCATCACTGACATCCATCACTCGATGGACATGAGTCTGAGTGAACTCTGGGAGTTGGTGATGGACAGGGAGGCCTGGCGTGCTGCTATTCGTGGGGTCGCAAAGAGTCGGACACGACTGAGCAACTGAACTGAACTGAAGTATTAGTCATTAGTTACTCCCCAGTAGGCCTTGTGCATTGCCTGAAAGAGGGCCCTGAAGTATATCTTCAGCTGGCATTCTGACCTTTCTTTGCTCTGTGTCCTTTTTTATGCTATATGCTGTTTTAGCTTTTTAGGTAACCTTAGGTTTTAAATGATCAGCACTGGAACTGAAACTCTTGCTTAAAATAGTACCTATCCCTGTAGAATATAGTCACCCTTGAAACAGATTATGGGACCATTCTTGAGGGCTGATCATTCGGACAATATATAACTGTGAAAGATGATGAGAATTTTAATGGTTCACTGATAACTCTCCTCTGACTTGCTTCCTAACCTCCTATGCCAATCCAGTCTGTCTCACAAGGCAGGATGAGTCCTGTTTGAATCTGCTTTTCTGTAAATTTTTACTGTTTTGGAAATGACAATGTATCACATTTGGAACATGTTGTTACTTAGTCACTAAGTTGTGTCCAGCTCTTTTGCTACCCCTTGGACTGTAGATGGGATTTCCCTGGCAAGAATACTGGAGTGGGTTGCCATTTCTTCTGCAGGGGATCTTCCCAACCCAGGGATGGAACCTGCATCTCCTGCTTGGCAGGCAGATTCTTTACCACTGAGCCACTAGGAGAGTCCTTTGAACATGTTGGAGAAGTCTGTAATATGTAGCACATTAGTATAGAAGGATATTCTACTTCTTGTGTAGAGATGGCGTTTAGCACTTATGAGGACTTAAACTATGGTCTTCATGCCATAAAACATCGGGGTCATGGCTTGATATTGCTGAACAGTTCTCTGGATGCTGTGAGGGTGAAAAAAGAATGCTCTCAGCACCCTGTTGAGTGTGACATGATTACAAATGATTCCTCACAAAGTCCTGAAAGTGTCAGGATGCCCTCAGCCTTGCTCTCCCGCAGACAGATTTGGTAGCTTCTACTCAGACTCTTAAAGTCTAATGGAGTCTCTTACCTTAAGGCACATGGTTATGTTTTTATTACTATAATGGCATGGGAGAGGGGTATTTTCTTCTTTAGTTACCACAATGTGTGGGCAAAATTTAAAATAATGATACAAAGAAATAGTTGCTATAGATGGCTAACTTCTGGCTGACTAGCCAACTAATCTTACAGTTATTCAGTAGTCTGCATAACACTGAATCTTGTGAAAAACAGAGAATATATTTGGTCTGTAGTAGGTTTGAAAGAATTATTTCCACACTTGAAATGTAAATAATAGTTTCATAGTTCTAGTTTAGTAACTAAAATATTTTAAAAGAATCTATTAATTAATGGCAACCCACTCCAGTATTCTTGCCTGGGAAATCCCATGAACAGAGGAACCTGGCAGGCTACATTCAGTCCATGGGGTCACAAAGAGTTGGACATGACTTAGCAGCTAAACAACAATGGCAATGTTAACTAAGAGAAATCTTAACTGTGTTATAGGTATAGTCAGTCCTCCATATCCATGGGTCCATTTGTGAATACAGAGAACTAATTGTGCTGCATCATGTTGTCTATGGAGTTCCTAGAACCAGTATCTGTGGATTATTGTCTCTAAGTGCTATCTTCAAGTTTGCCACATATCAGAACTAGGAAACTGATCTTTGGTTGGATCTGAGCCGTACCAGTGTCCTACAATGAATATTTTGGTTGAGGTTTAGTCCTGTTGAAGGCTGCTGTTGTTTCATGTCTGATCTAAGGCTTCTTGGCGATAACTTTTGTAATGAAATGTTTTCATTAAGAGTGTGTTCACAGATCTCCCTTTCTCTGCTTCCTTCAGAGATCTGTCTATAGCTGCTATCTGTTACTACCAGATTTCAACCCTTGTTTCCCTTGTACTCAATTTGAAATTTTATTTGTGTACTCAAACTCTCTGTTGGCCTTTGTAAGGAACCCAAGTACCCTCTCAGCTTTCACATCTGTATTAACCAGGCAGCCTGGGGTAAGGCTGCCATCTGCTTTGTGGGCAGAGTCCATCTGCTTTTCAATCCACTGACACTCAGGCCCCTTAAAGGTCCTCTCCTGGCACCTGTGGCCCTCTTTCACATTTTAACTGTTTAGCTTCTGGCCAATATTGGAAAGCACAACTGCCGAATCACATGCTAACATGGTTTCTATTTCTCTAGTCTTCTGTAGCTTGGATAAGTATAGCGTTATAAGGATTGCATTAAAAATACCATTTATATTCTATAAATAGTTAATATGGTGCTCATCAAAGGGCAGGTTGGAAAAAATGAATATTTTTATAGTGTAACTGCCTACTTGATAATCTTTTTTTAAAAAAGAAACAGAATGTATGGAACTTATAACAAATTGTATTCAGCCTTTCTTGACATTTTTAGTTTTATTTAACTCTGAGTAGTTTAGGAAGTAATGAAATGTTAAATTCACAAACATAAAAAATCTTATTTTTAATAGGCTTAAAGAATTGTAAGAGAATGAATTTTCCTTAGTTTGACAAAAAAAAAAAAAATAGCTTTTACTAACCTTGTGAAATCAGTGATTGACAGGCTGTTCCCAGCAGCCTGATAATGGTCTTTTTAGGCCATGGTAATTAGACTTGAGAGAGTGAAGATGAATTGTTGATTTCTATGATTTTTTTTTTAATTTCCAAATTAAAGAGTTACATAAAATCTCATACACTCTTTACTAAGAATGTTTGCTTTTAATTTTGAGGCCTTTGAATATTTTATTACTAGTTTATTCCTTTGCTTTATTACTTTTAGGTCTTCAAAATGCTAAATATTTAGGGTCTCTCTGAGTGATAAACCCCAATTTCCAGGGAGTTGTGTAACATTCTTCGCATATTTAATGTTGGATCTTAACATGTAAATCTTATGTTCAGCCAAATCACATTGAACTTGGCTGAATCTTTCTTTGTACAATAGTTCTAAATATCAATAATGATGCACTGATAATTAGTCATCATTTAGATCAGGGGGGCTTTAGATATTGTTAAATTTTATATCATATGTATCTTTTAGATAACATTCAGGAGTGGCTAAAGAATTTAAGGTCTGAGGCTTGAATAAGAATTTGGGTCTTCCATGTCCAATTAAGCCCTTGAGTCAGTTTTCACGCCTGGATGAAGAGGCAACAATTCTTCTGTCACCAAGTTGGGAGAATTGACAGAGATGGTATATGTGAGGTCCTTTACAAATGTGCCTTTATAATTGCTTATAAATACGCTCAATTCTTACTTGAGCATACAAATATATGAGATAATACTATCAGATATACTCATGCATTTCTTAATTTTCCCTTTCTTCCATCATCTATTGAAAACACTTGCTTATTTTTTCTTCTTTATAAAGAATTTTGTTAAGTTGAAGTCCCTAGTAGCTGGAGTATTCTAAGCTGTACCTGTTCAGAATGGAGTCTTAAAGAATCATAAGAACTACTATAGTGGTTTTATTTGTTGCTAAAATTTTTGAAGAATTTTTTCTTTTACCTCTATTGTTGTATTTGTCCCTATATGATGCATTTAGATCACAACAAAGAATTTTATTTTGTTGGCTCTTAATGCAATGAAATATACATATTTCATTGTTTTTAGATTCTTGCTCCTACTGACTTTTTCCCATGTCGTCTTCATCTATCAGTCTTTCAGTTAGGGTGGCTGGCCTGTGCTTTGAGTACATTCAACACTTACCTGACTTTGTTGCTTATGGCTTTGCTTCCCTGGTGGCTCAGATGGTAAAATTGTCTGCTTGCAATGCTGGAGACCTGGGTTCAATCCCTGGGTTGGGAAGATCCCCTGGAGAAGGAAACGGCAACCCACTAGAGTATTCTTGCCTGGAAAATTCCATGGATGCAGGAACCTCATGGGCTACAGTCCATGGGGTCCCAAAGAGTTGGACACAACTGAGCAACTTTGCTTTCACTTTGGCTTTTACTTTCTTTCCACCTGTGTACAATTCCTTTCCACTCTTGAGGTACTTTCCTATCAATGAGGCATGGGGCATGGCGTAAGTCTTAGCTCCTCCACGACGTCTTTGAAGACTATTCTAGCCAGAGTGGTTATTCTGTTTCTTACGGTCCTACGGAAGGAGTGATTAGCTCTAGCACTCATGTTTTCATTAGTTGGCTAGTAAGGAAGGCTTTTTTCCCCCCTTTTTCTAAGAGTCTAAGAAGCCTTTTCATGTGTGTCATTTGCTTAAACTGACCTAGTGTCATTGATTACTGAAGTACTAGTTGGCGGTAAGGAGGTATTACCATGATGTTTAAATCGCGTGCCTGGTGTGCATGTGTGCTCAGTCGTGTCCAACCCTTTGCAGGAAAGCCCTGGTGAACTGGAGCTCACCAGGCTCCTCTGTCCATGGGATTCTCTAGGCAAGAATACTGGAGTGGGTTGCCAGCCCTCCCCGAGGATCTTCCTGATCCAGGAATCAAAACCACGTCTCCTGCATTGGCAGGTGCTTTCTTTACCGCTGAGCTACCAGGGAAGCCGCTGGATTAGATTAAACAGAGCTTAACTCTGAAGCCGGGGTTGGATTTATTTGGGGGAGTAAACTGCGTTATGTACTAATCTGACAACATTCCCCACCCACCAAAAATGTCTATGTAAATTTTTAAGAAACCTAAGAGCCTCAGAAATACTTCAAAAATCAAAGTCTTTTTTTTTTTTCAAGGAATGCATTATGTCCAGAATCCCACTGAAAAAAATTTAAATTAATCTTTGATACTTGAAATGAAAAGCAATATTTATTTACGAGTGATAAACCTGAAAAGGACTAGTTAGAGATCAGATTGTCCTGGCAATGCAGAGGAGTAGGCATATGTTGTCTTTGACCTTTCCCTATTTTATCTTTCAGTATGTGTCCTTTTTCACTACTTCTTTCCACTTCTCTTCTTTAAGCATTTATTGAATGTTTATTGTGTGTCTGTCCTGTTCTTTGTGCAATGAAGAATTATAATTGTTTCTGCCATCAAGGACTCTCATAAGCTAGTGGAGAAGTCAGATAAATTTTTGGTCAAGTATTTTAAGTACTGTAATACAAATAGAAGCAAGATGCCAAGGAAATACTCGTGTTCTGTGTTCCTGTCACTTGTCAAGGCTAGTTCTCTATTTCTTACCCTGTTGCTTGGACTTCCCTCTGCCTAACTGCCCAAATTTTCCATAGCAAGAAGTTAACATAAGGTTTCAGGCAGAACTATCAATTGCGATTGGAGAGGGCCACTTTCCTGGTTGGCAGAATAAAACAGGCTGTGATAGTGTCACAAATGATTGCCTTTTATTATGATATAAAAAAGTCAGTGCTGTGCTGAGGGATGGCAACCTTTCAAGCAATAACAATTGATTCCTAATTTTTCTGTGGGTGGGATTTGCCACTGTATTTAAAAATCCTTTTGGTTTGCTTTGGGCAACTTCTCGTTTGTCTAGTGATTATGTATGAAAGAATATGGCAAAATGTAAATGATAACCTGAGCAACATTTTGAAGACTTAGATTTGCTGTAAGAGGATTGTGACAAAATAGGTAAATAAAAGATAGAATATACATCACAGCCTAATTCACATTCTTTTTACTAGTTACTCATTACATTTACATTCTACCTGTCTCCATCTTTTGTTTGGAAGAGTCTATAGGGTGATTTTATTAATTTCAACAGAGAAATAGAAGTATTTAAGTGGTCAGTGAAAATACATTAATAGTTTTGAAATGAACTTAACTGACAGATTGATTAGAAACTGGGGAACTTACAAAAGGAAAGATGAGAAGAGCTGAGCTTTTTTTAGGCTACGCATATGTAGGACAAGTGGGGATTAATTCAGTTTATTGAACCTTTAGTTCTGTTTTCTTTCACTTGAACAGCTAACTACTCTTCCATCCCCTCAGTGTTATCTTCTCTCATCAGTCCTCCACTCCTCTGGCAGTTATCTTTCTAGAATGCAAATCAGATCTGACAATCAGTTCAGTTCCATTCAATTCAGTCACTCAGTCATGTCCAACTCTTTGCGACCCCATGGACTGCAGCACGCAAGGCCTCCCTGTCTATCACCAACTCCCGGAGTTTACTCAAATTCATGTCCATTGAGTCGGTGATGCCATCCAACCATCTCATCCTCTGTCATTCCCTTCTCCTCCCACCTTCAATCTTTCCCAACATCAGGGTCTTTGCAAATGAGTCAGTTCTTCGCATCAGGTGGCCAAAGTTCTGGAGTTTCAGCTTCAGCATCAGTCCTTCCAATGAATATTCAGGACTGATTTTCTTTAGGATGGACTGGTAGTATCTCCTTGCAGTCCAAGGGACTCTCAAGAGTCTTCTCTAACACTATAGTTCAAAAGCATCCATTTTTTGGTGCTCAACTTTCTTTATAGTCCAACTCTCACATACATGACTACTGGAAAAACCATAGCTTTGTCTAGATGGATCTTTGTTGGCAAAGTAACGTGTCTGCTTTTTAATATGCTGTCTAGGTTGGCCACAACTTTTCTTCCAAGGAGCAAATCTCTTTTAATTTCATGGCTGCAGTCACCATCTGCAGTGATTTTGGAGCCCCCAAAATAAAGTCTGCCATTGTTTTCCCATCTATTTGCTATGAAGTGATGGGACCAGATGTCATGATCTTAGTTTTCTGAATGTTTAGTTTTAAGCCAACTTTTTCACTCTTCTCTTTCACTTTCATCAGGAGACTCTTTAGTTCTTTTTCACATTCTGCCATAGGAGTGATGTCATCTGCATATCTGAGGTTATTGATATTTCTCCCAGCAATCTTGATTCCAGCTTGTGCTTCTTCCAGCCCAGCGTTTCTCATGATGTACTCTGCATAGAAGTTAAATAAGCAGGGTGACAACATACAGCCTTGACATATCAGACAGATCTGATAATACTACTGTCTAAATCCATAAAACACCATCTGATCAGCTGTAGGAGCTACAGACTCATACTTTGCTCACTGCAACCAGTTCAGCCTTTTTTTCTAGCATACCCCCTTCAACTCCCTCAACTCCTCACTAATATTGCAACCACATAAAATTCTGCCACGTTCCAGGCCTGCTTTGTCTTGTCTGTCTACCTCTGTACACACTGTCTTTCTGACCTGGAATACCCCATTCTTGCTGTATTCTGCCCCAATTCTAATTTTCTTGCAAGAGTCGCTTCTTTCCTGAAGCCTTCCTAGACTCATCCGTTAGTCATGTTTCTCTTCTTTATCCCTGGTACAAATCGGCTAGTTCATATTATATAGTATTTTGTTTCTTTCCCCAGAGTAAAAACTCCTGTCATTGATTTTGCATATTTAGCACAATGTCAAGTGCAATAAACACAATAAATACTTGTTGAATATTAGGAAAGGTAAGATAGAATGAAACCAGCATTTTGAATACCTCTTTGCTACTTGTTTTTCTGTACAATTCACCATTCAGATTACTTTTTATATGGTTAATGAAGGATAAAAATGGTCATACTTTAACCATTGCTGTTTGGTTTCCTGCCAGCTAGGGCTATCATCTCTCAACTCCATCCCTGCCCTTTTCTACTCCATTGCAGAGATACAAAACGTGTGCACCATGAATGCCAGACCCCATCGCTAAAGCAGGTTCTGTCAGGTACAGTCAGAGGAAGGCAGTGGTGAAAAACGGGAGGGTGAGAGGAGAGAAGCAACTGTTCATTTCCTTTTACTGGATGGGGTACTTCAACATGCAGCTTCTGTGGAGTAATATGGGTTCCACTGAACAAGAACAGAACAGTCCCAGAGGCCACTGTGGCAGTGTTTCCAGGAGTTGAGCAATGATCTCAGGCTTGTGGTCTCAGCCCAGGGTAGTAGTGCCCTGTCTTTGATAGGCACCCCAGTTTGTGTTGTGTGCCTTTGGTTATGCCCCCCTTTCCCACTTTTTTCTTCTAACTTGTTCAACATCTATATAATCAATTCCCTGCTCTATGTTTGAAATACCTAGAATACTTCCATCCTAGTGAATAATAATCAAAAGTGGTCTCAGAAAAGAGATTTCAAAGATGAAAATTTACTTAACTGATTGGGGTTAAACATAGTAGGGTCTTACTCTCAATGGAGAAGTGCCCTGGCATGCCCTGTTAGTTACTCAGATTATCAGCCTTCTTACTGAAAGTATTTTCTAAAATCAAAGCTTTGGGAAATCAAATGGAAGGTTTAATTGACTATTATGGTGGGAAAAAGTCTCCTAGGATTCTCAGGGGAGTTGGTTGCTTTTGACTGCATAGAAAAATTTTAGAAAGGAAATGATGAGTTGAGGGCTTTAAACTCTCAATTCAGGTATGGTGAGTGAAACAGAGCTCCATGTCGGTCCACTAAGATTGTCTTCCTCATGGTTGCAATTCTTCTGCAGCTGAAAGTAAGACCCCAGATTTGACTCTGAGATTTGTAGTATTACACATTAAGTTGAATTCACAGCCTCCCAAGCTTAGTGATGTAAGATAAGAATTGATTAAGTAGACATGGGATCATGAGAATTGACATGAATATACTTAGATAAACTCTGATGAATCTGAGAGTTTTAAACCTTGCAGTTTCACCCATCCTTTATTGTGGAGCCAGCCCCTCCTGTATCTCTGATGGGATTAATTTTTCGCAGCTTGAAGACTGTATAATGGCCTCTATTTTGCTAGGAAAAAAATTGAGGGAGAAGAATGGATGTATCCTGTGTGACCCACAAGTACTTCCTTTGTTGAGACATTGGGAAATGTGTCAGTGAAGGGAGCACTCAAGTCCTGGAAAAATTATGGAATTTTCCCCTATGCTCTCATAGCCTTGGAATGTTATGTGCCACTATTGAAATGGAAAGAAATGAAAGTGTTAGTAGTCTCCAGTAGTGTCCAACTCTTTGCACCCTCCATGAACTGTAGCCTGCCAGGCTCCCCTGTCCATGGAATTCTCCAGGTAAGAGTACTGAGTGGGTTGCCATTCCCTTCTCCAGGGAATCTTTCTGAGCCAGCGATTGAATCCAGATCTCCTGCATTGCAGGCAGATTCTTTACTGTCTGAGTTACCAGGGAAGCCCACTGAAATGGGCTCTCATTTAAATGGCATCATGGAATCCTTTAGAGACAGAGCCTGGGTGTCTAGGTATAATTGTCAGAGGAAAAGTGGGTACAGTTACTGTAATGGGCAGAAGAGCCACAGTGACAATCAGAATTTTGTGACCCCAGGATTGTTATCATTAAGGTGGCTAAATCCTTAAAGTACACATTTAGGGCATAGAAACTGTTGGGTCACATGACCAGAAACCTGAATTCATTCACCATCATGGAGCATCATGGTCTCTTAAATTTCTAAACCTAAGCCAGTTCACAAGTCCACAATCCTTAAATAAGGTGGGAGAGTTAGATCCCTCTGAGAATAAGCTGTTGCTATTGCTGTAAATATATACTGAAGATCTTCCCTCAGGGTATTCCCAGCAGGATCTCAGTTATTTACCAGACTGATTGAACATTATGGAAAGGGATGTCCTCAGCTCTTTTAAGGATTAGTAGACATAACCCTTACTTGAAGCTAATCTTTTGAGGGAAACAAAACACTACCATTGTTCTTGGGAAAATGAGACATTGGAAAAATGGTGAATGGATGATAAATTGATTTCCCTGCTTCCCTCTGAGTTTATCTCACTGGAGTTCCAGGGAGTCTGTGTATCCACCTTGTGGTCATTGTCCTATTTGTTCAGTGTTTGCCCTGCAGAACGCTATATTGTCTCTGACCCATAGAGTGAGGGGAATTATGGGAGGAGGCCAGGTGAAAGTCCTGGAAATGTTCTCCCGTCTAGCAGAGTAATCAAAAAGTACTGTGTCGCAGGAATTGTAGAGATTAGAGCCATCATGAAATGTGTGAGAAATTCAAAAATAGAGATTTTTTAAAATCACATCCTCATTTTACTCAGCTTCTTGGCTTGTGCAGAAGGAGAATGGGCCTTGGAAGTTGTTTTATTGTAAATTTAATCCGGTTGTGCTTCCAACTCCACTACCATTCCAGATGTGATCTTTTTTGGAGAACTAGTCATTCTAATGTCTAGTCCTCAGTATACAGCAATTGATTTTGCAAATCCTTCCCCTCCTTATATCAATCAACCAGGATTACAGGAAGCTGTTTACATTCATCTGGCATAGAAAGCACTATACTGTCAGGGTTATAAACAATCTGCTATCATAATCTAGTATACCTTGAAGTTATTTTTAAAATGAGTAAGTAAGGCAAAAAATTCATACTTTTCCCATTATTACTGTAAACTTTTAAACCAAAGATCATTTCATAGAACCAATGAGGGGTGGAAGAGGAAGGTGTTTGTTAATGCTTAAAGCAGTGTTTATTTGATGGGCTTCAGCTAGAATGATTGTTTTCTTGGGATTAAAAAGTAAAGCAAAACTAAACAAAACCAAAAACTTACACAAAGTATAATTTTAATGTGCAGAATATCTTGCTTCTTACCCTTTTTTCTTACTTGTTAGATTAAAAATCAGAGGTGGTTAACAGTTGTTTTTTTTGTTTTTTTTTTTGAGACATAGTAGACTCCTTTGCAATCTGAAGTCTGTGGATGTCACAATGTTTTCAAGTCCAATAGATTGCATAGGATTATGCAAGTCAATTAAGTTGAAATATGCTATGCTATGCTAAGTCGCTTCAGTCGTGTTCGACTCTGTGTGACCCCATAAACGGCAGCCCACCAGGCTCCCCCATCCCTGGGATTCTCCAGGCAAGAACACTGGAGTGGGTTGCCATTTCCTTCTCCAATGCATGAAAGTGAGAAGTGAAAGTGAAGCTGCTCAGTTGTGCTGACTCTTAGAGACCCCATGGACTGCAGCCTAACAGGCTCCTCCATCCATGGGATTTTCCAGGCAAGAGTACTGGAGTGCGATGCCATTGCCTTCTCTATATTCAACAAAATATTTTAAAATCTCCAGTATAGTAATATATCTATAGTAATAATAAATAAAAATTAGTATTATTAATAAATATTTCAGTTTTGGAATTAGTGATGAGTATAACAGTATTTCATCTGTGATTTCTATTGATCACAGTTAGTCTAATACTATCGTCATTTTTTGTCTGCCATCTTAACAGAGGGAAATTTAAACATTTAGTTGGATGTGAGTGAAAATAAACGTATGATTTCTTTTCCATCCAAATACACGGACCCTCCTCCCCCAATTCCCTCTGTTGAACTTTTTGGTGGATGAGGGAGGGCTACATGAATCTTACTTAAGGAACTTCTGCTCTGAATAGGTTTATATGACACAATGGCTCTGAAAAAAATGAATATTTGTTATCTTTTGAATGTATTTGCTTAGTCACATATTTTACTACAATATTTCATTTACTTTATAGAGAAATAAAATCCTCTAACATAATGGAAATAAGAGACTAAAATGAGTCTATGTGAATAAGTACTAACTTTTTGGTCAATGAATTACCACATAGTGGATTAACACCTCTAATAAATTAGATGGTGCCTCATGGACCTTTTGAAGTAAAATTATTTTAAACTTATGCTCTGTTTTCCTCTATGTTATCAACTGGTTCAAGCTCATGTACTTGCAATGCTCGCTAGACTGACTGCATAGTATATAAAATTTTTGTTTCTGAAAGATTGAGTTTCTTCAGTAATCTGCACTAATTGACTGGTGTGAAATCCTTACTAGAGTATTTACAGAAGTATTATTTGTTGTATACTGTTGGCTCACACAAATAAAACTGCAAAAAATGAAAACAATTGCATTTTGCTCATTATAGTTACAAAATAATTTCTGCATCTTTTCCTTCTTTCTCCTCATTTTCAGACCCAAATTATGACAGTTTAACTAGCATTTGAAAAATTATTATGTTTATTGGATTATTTGCAGGTGGGGCTCTGGACTTTGGTCTACAAATCAGTGGTTAATTTAATGATGCACTGGTTTATATTTAGCAAAATGAAGCATAACAAGCTCAGCTGAAAAAATGATTCTTGTTTTAACCAGTGATCTTCACACAGCTGTTTAAATACCATATTGTACTTGTTTTTTTCCTCTTTCCTTATTTAGGATGGCACATGGTACTTGCGTAATCTTTGCTTATTTTAAGCCAGCATAAAAGAATGGCTCTTGGCAAATTGGAGGCAATTTGCAAAACTAAGGGATATTCTTATGAATTCAGGCCAAGTTAAATTATTATTGAATACATCTTTTTCCCCAAAATCTCTCCTGAGACTCTTTTTCATTATAATGTTATATTTCAAAGTTTATGACAGAGGAATATTTTTTTCAATTGTTCCACGTAATTTTCTTTATTTTGTATGATGATACCATTAAAATAAGATTGGACAGGAAGAGTCCAATGTTTTAAAATTATAATGGTGCCCTTTTTGTGTTATCAATTTTATGTTTTTCTGTCTAGAAAAAACTGTGGCTCTTTGTATACAGATATAAATGATGACTCAAAACGTAGCTTAACATAGCATAACGTAGATGGAAATTCAAAAGAATTTTCTATGACTGTTTTCTTTTTCTTTTTTTCACTACTGGCTCATCCTCACTGCTTGTTGGATCCAGCCCCCAACTACTACACCACCACTAAAAATCAGTTCCTTTCCTTTGACATCTGTATGATATATACCAAATGAAGCTTTCTCATAAGATTTCCTTATTTTGTTTGCCCTTGTTTTTTATGTAACTTCCATTTTTTCATGAAATGTTTCATATTTTCCAGTGGTTCCATTTTATCACAGTATCTTGTGAAGCGGGACACTGTGCCATGTCTACATCTTATATCTGCCTTTTTATGTGAAACCCTTTGCTGCATATTTACGGACTTAAACATATGATCTTGTAGATAGTGATCACAACTGAGGTTGGAAAGACAAAGAATAGAGATACAGAACATAGTTACAACTTAGAAGGCTGTGTTGATGTGTAATTGTTCTACTTAGTAAAACAACTCAGTCCGCATTTCTGTTTCTTAGCATGTGTGGTATTGCTTAAAATGTTCAAGTATATTCTGTATATTTCTTCTGGAGTCTCTGGATATCAGATCTGATTTTGATTGGTTGTACTCTTTTTTATTTGCCGGAAAGTAAAGAATCTGCCTACAGTGCAGGAGACCCAGGTTCCATCCCTGGGTTGGGACAATCCCCTGGAGAAGGGAATGGCTACACACTTCAGTATTCTTGCCTGGAGAATTCCATGGGCAGAGGAGCTTGGCAGACTACAGTCTGTGGTTTGCAAAGAGTCAGACACAAATGAGCAGCTAATGCTTTCACTCTTCACTTGTCTTATTACTAGATTTAGATCTAACAGCTAGAAACACTGTCCCAAGAACTGATTGACCAATAAAAGTTTGTACTGCTATGGGCTTTTAAAGGAAGTTAGAAATGCAATGAGAACATGTAGGAAATAGCTGTAAAAAATGAATTTGTCAAAGAGTAAAGGTAAGCTGTGTAAATTATGAGAGTGGGTAAAACTTGAGACTTGTGACTTGATAGTTATTTTTTAAATTAATAAACAATATTATATGTATAGTTATGTTTTATGGTAATGTTCATACCGAGTTAAACTTTATATATTATCTATAGTGTGTATAATTTGAGAAGATGAATATTACTCTGGGACCTTCTATATTTTGACCTTCTGTGAGGTAGATAATCAAAGCTTTTCTTAAGTGTTTTTTCTTTTTTTTAAACAGAATATGGCATATATGAACATGTTTTGGGTAAAATTAAGGATTAAAATACTAAAGTGAATTTAGAAAGAATGGAACCAAAAATCAAAACTCAGTTACCAAAAACAAAAGTAAATGCTGATGAAATCAGAATAAAACACCAAATAGTAACACATATGATATATCTCTCAGCCAAATAAACAAATGTTTAAAAATATTAAAATCTTTAAATTGTGAGATATATCAATAAAATACTTTTTAGGGTTAGACATTATAATGTATTAAGTTTTTGTAACATAGTTTAAGATGATGAGTATATGCTATTTCTTTTCCTTTTTTGAGTTTTCCTTCTTATTCACATGTGAAAAATGGACTAAAATGATAAACTAAGAACTAAATGAAAAATGTTTTAAAAAAATACTTCTTACAGTTAATCAGTTCTTTAAATACCAGAAAAGCTCTTTTAATAATGAGTGATCAATTCCATAAACATATGTTTTGAAAGTATAATGCTAGTGTACTCTGATAATTCATACAGTTTTTCTTTTCATCTTGCTGAGGGTAGCAGGCTTATAATCCTGTTAACTTCATTTTCACTAATTCAGCCTGAGGGATGAAAGTTAGACATCAGCAAATTGGTGGGGTAAATTGGTCCAGAGCTTTGATCATTACTCCCTGAAATAAAAGATAGGAGCGGTCAACATCCAATGTGACTATTGTTTAGCACAGGGGTTCCCCAGCCTCCAGGCTCTAATGCCTGATAATCTTGAGGTGGAGCTTATGCAATAATAATAGAAATAATGTACACAATAAAATATACTCAAATCATCCCAAATTGCTCCCTCCCTTCAGTCCATGGGAAATTGTGTTCTGTGAAATCAGAGACTGCTGATTAAGAGCATGGTCCAAAAAAATAGCCAGTTGATTGTGAGTTCCACTTAACCATGAAAGACTTATAGCAGAAGGGTGATAGACTGTGCTTTGCTTGCCTTTTTCTTTCCATTTGCTTTCATGAGATTGTAGATTCTGATCTTAGCCACCTTACAACTAAATTAGTAACAGACTTTGGCAGTTAATTGTGCTTTGTCCAGTTCCCCAAAATTCACATCAAAATCACTTCAAACAACTGAGAATGCATGCATGCTAAGTCGCTTCAGTCAAGTCTGACTCTGTGTGACCCTATGAACTACAGTCTTCGAGGCTCCTCTGTCCATTGGATTCTGCAGGCAAGAGTACTGGAATGGGTTGCCATTGCCATCCTTCAGGGGGTCTTTCTGACCCAGGGATCGAACCCATGTCTCTTATGTCTTCTGCATTGGCAGGTAAGTTCTTTACCACTAGCGCCAACTTGTAGCCCAACTGAGAATAATTGGCTCTATTTTTAATCAAGATCAAGGAACAGCAAACTTGCTAGGTATCAGCTATCATTTCATTCAATAAGCATTTCTCGGTAGTCTATTATGTGATAGATATTCTGGTAGGAACACAGAGATGAATAACCCTTGGGTTTTCATTGTCTGTGTACGTAGACAATGGGGAACATGCATGCATGCATGCACACATACATGCACAAACGTGTATTGTGTACAGGGTACAGTCCTGGGTTTTGAAGGATGTGTAGGAATTCAGCACGTAGAAGAGGAAAAGGGGGCCATGTGCCATCATGTGAATTGGTGGGAGAGATGTTAAATGAATTTTAAGTAGAAGATTAATACCAATTTGTGATCTGATAGATTCTCTGAAGATGGAGTCATATGGAATATGGAGTCATATGGAATCTCTGAAGATGAAGTAACTGAAATTGCATCTGAAAATTTTAGATCAATTATTATAACTACATTTCAGTCCCTTTGCTAGTTTGGGTACAAAGATGAGTGAAGTGTATTTTTTGCCTTCTCCCAACTCTCATGTTGAATTGGGAAAGATAGATAAGGCAAAAGAAACCACAGCTCAGTGTGGTAAGTGCTGCAGTACTGTCAGAAACAAAGTTCTGTGGGGCAATTCTAGGTCACTTACCTTTTCTTTTTGTAAATTTGCTTCTCTCAATGGGTATTTTAAATGTCTTTTCATCACTGAAAATCAACATTGTTGAAGTAAAATTATATAAAATCCAATGCACCCTTTTAAAAAAAGAGGTGAAAAATATGTAAGAACATTTTTCCTGGCGAAGAATGGGTGATGTAATGTTATTCTTTGTAAGGAAGAGATTTGAATTTGGTAAGGCCCAAATTTGGCTTCCTCTGCTTAGATTTTTTATAACATTGAAAGTAGGCCTGTATTTCAGAAACAGGCCTTTTGCTTAGAAGGAAGTTTGGGGGCACCGAATTGAAGGATACTCTGTAGCAAGAATAGCAATCTCTGTAATTTTGACTGAGAGGAATAAAAGAAAAAGTTCTATTTTTTATGCTAGTTTTAAAACAGTAAAGGGAAAAATATTTTTAAAACCTGTGTCAATTATGAAAAGGCATTAGTTCTAGGAGTATCAAAGGAATCAACAATAGAACACTTACAGGTTTTCCAAATCATTAGTTAGGCTGAAGATTAAATGTAGTATTTGTCCATATATGCCATCCCTGTAATTGAGTTACACTCCAGAGATCAGCTTTGCCACATTATTTTATCAGAAGAGCCCATCATTATAGCACCTGTAGCCTCTTCTCTGAATTAAAGAAGAAAAAACTCCATCCCAGTATCATCAATATGATTCCCTATAGAAAAATGAGAAGATTTTAAATCCTTCTGAAAATGTGTTCATGCTAATGCCAGTCAAGTCAGACCTGTGCCAGAATTTTTAAATGATTGTTTCTTATTCAAATTATAGACATGCACTTTGGAAAATTTTGGAATGTTAAATAAAATGAAGAAGAAAAAGAAAAGAGTCATTACACGCATTTTGATCTAAGTCAGTTTCATTAATTAAACAAGAATATCAATCTGTGAAAATTGTCATACTCCTTTATTATACTTGATGATATTTAGCGATCTATATGCCTGAAATTTTTGATACTTGTAGAAGGTATCTACTATCCTCTTTCCTATCTTAGTCTTTCTTTCACCACTTTTCCCTAGAAGCTGCTTCATAAATTCTCAAGTACCTTTTGTATAAAACACTGCAGGTAGACACCAATGGAATGGAGACCTCATCCAGGGTAGTGGCAGTCTCAGGAGGCTGTTGTTTCAAGGACTTAGTTCTCAGCTTTTTCCTGAAAGTTGATGCTTCAGTGTCTGCAAGTTCGTCAGTCTTTATGAGCTATACCCACCGAATAAATTAATAAATATGCATTTAATAATTTTACAATTAATTTGTCACTCTAACCCTAAGGAAGTGAGTATTTTAAAGACCTGAAATTCCTTTATACTGTTCTAAGTTGCTGACAAAATACCAATTCTTTTCCAATAACCTGTCCCTCTTCTTTATTTAATCATACTCTGATTTTTTTTCCATAACCAAATTTCCACTCCCCTTTTCACCCACCTTGCCACCCTCTGGAGACCCCATTTCATAGCACAACCAAAGAAAACAACCTCCCACAGTAGAACGATTTTTTTTTTTTCCTGTATTCTTACAGTTGTCATGGAGCTCTTCTCTTCTACTTCCTTTCACAGCCAACATCTGCAATATGGAGCCACCTTCCTCAATAGAAGACTCTCTCTTAGTCATACTTTCAAACTCTTATTTCTGGGGCTTTCCTTTTATGGATGTCATGTAGATCATTGTTCTTAGATTACTTTTTTGTTTTAAAGGAAAAATAGGAAGGGTCATGTTTAAGCTTTTTTATATGGTCCTTCTCTCATGCTTTTTAAAGTTACATGTGCATTATTTTGATTTTGGATATTGATGGCCAGATAGTTTGTTCTGTTTCCTGATCTTTTTTCTGAAAATATACATATATCCTATATTTATTATAATGTAAAATATTGAATAAAGTATACATTTAAAATTTATACATCTATGCACACACATATGTGTGTGTGTGTATGTATATATGCATGTGTGTATGTATATAAAGGTATATGTATTTTGGCTCACAATATGCAAATGACTGAACATTACCTTTTGATTCTTCCCAGTTTATTCTCAGGGCCTTAATTTCCTTCCCATTTGTGGCACAATATGTCCTCTGTCCATGGAATTCTCCAGGCAAGGCTACTGGAGTGGGTTGTCATTCTCTTCTCCAGAGTGTTTTTCTCTTTCTCCACCCTACCACCCGAGTATATTTTTGCTTTGGAAAAAGCTATCTCCATAAATACTGTGGCATTTATTTTCTGTAATAGCTTTAGCTGCACATTTTATTTGGTCATTGATTTCTCATCATATGACAGAAATGGCAAGGCTAGCATTTCAGGAGAGCTCCTCTCCTGTTAACAATATCTTCATCCTCTCATTAGTTTAATTCATGATAATATCCAGACAAGCTTTGACCATTAAATCCTTTTAGGCAGCAGAGCTTCCCAAAGGCCATTCTTTGTTTTTGAATAATAAGTTTCTTCAATTCATTTTAATGTATGAAGTTAATACTGTATGGGAATTCATTTTCTTCCTGATGCAATAAACTTTCCATTAATGTCTGAGGTTAACTTTTAAGTTTTTTTTTTTTTCTTCCTTACATAGCTGCTGATTAGAGTATCCAACAGAATGTTTTATTCTCTTCTGACTAAATCTCTTTTGGGGGAGATTGTGGTTTTTATAGCTGTTCCCTCAACCCTGTTCCTTCTCTCACACCTTTTTCTTTTATTGCATGGATAATGATGAGGCTTCATCAAAAGCCATTTGTGAAGAACCCTTGGGAAGGTGCTGAGATTGCTTTATTGTGTGTGTTTCTTTTTTAAAAAAAATTCTCAAATTTGAGAAGCCCATATCTTTGGGAAGCTTAATATTCAAAAACTGTCTACCCAGATGTGAAAGATTGCCTCTGTTATGCCGTTACTATTTCTGACAAAGGGATCAGGTATAGTTGTAAGGAACAGGAGATTCAAACGTAAGTTATTTCTTCCCCAAATTAGAAAGGAGTGTCATAGAATAAAATACAGGATATCCTAACTTTGCATAGTCACAATCATAGAATTGAAATCCCCAAGCACTTTCTAGAGATAAGGAAAGACATTGCAGAAATAAATAATAGATATTGGCTGCTTCCAAACAGTGAGTGTGTGCAAGTACATAGAGATTTGCTTTACAAGGCTGAGCTTTTTAATTTTTTCAGCCAGAGATTCTTTGCTGTGAATCTGTCATTTCTGTTGAAGGAATGATTGAGGACATAGTCATACGTGAAGCTGATAATATTTACAGAAGTAATTTATAAGTAGTAAATGTTTTAATCAGATTTCTATAGTTTGCTTAAGGGAAAAAAAGCAGTACTTTGAGGATGCTGAGTAAGGAGCAGAGCAAGGCAATCAAAGCAGAAAATGTTTACTTAGAAATGCATTTGGGCTTTTTAAAGTTTATGTCTGGTCTCAAATTTTGAAACTGGTTTCAAAAGTTGAATTGTTTCAGATTTCCAATTGATGTTTATATAGGGGCATCTTTAGAAGACAGTATAGTCAGCTCTCTTAAGGTTGTTAAGATCCAATTAAGTTTGAGGGGGAAATTTAGTGAATGCTTTATCTGGGGTTTAGGTCACTGGAGTCGAGTGAAAAGCTAGAAATGTGGCAGCCCTGTAATTATCTCACAAGTGAGTCACACTGAAGAACTTCTCTTAAAATTGGTTCTGTGTCATACCCTTTCCTGAGATAGCAATATTTTTCCTTGAAACTAGAACTACAAGTAATCAAATAAAAGGTGCTAAGTAATAAAGATTTTGGCAATTGTCATAATCTCTATCAGAGAAGCCAAACAGGAAAAAAAAAAAAAAAACAGTCTTTTAATTCACCTCTTTTTTTAGTATGATGACTAAGCACATAAACCGCCTGAGCTGAATCCTTGCACTGCCGTTTCAAACCAAGGGTAACCTCGGTTAGATAGTCAGTGTGTCTGTGCCTTAGTTTTCTCACTTATAAAATGAGGACAATAATAAAACCTTTTAGGATGTTGTCAGAACTGAATGAACATATGTACATATGGCTTTTTAAGGGAGATGATAAGTTAAGAACTGATGACCAAAAAAAATATTATGAAAATTTGGGAAAGAGCATTCTGGTAAAGTTTCTAAGATGTACTCAGAAAACAAGAGCAGACTGATGGTGGAAATGAATAGCAGCCTGGGCATGAGCAATATAAGGTACAAAGTGAAAAGCTGTATGGGATCTGGTTTTGTAAGGTTCTGTGAGTCTGGATAAGGACTTAGGATATCATTTTTCTGTGCAACAGGGAGCTCTTGGAAACTTGGTTTTTAAGTACATGACTGGCATGACCTATTTTTTTTATAGCTATTTTCATTAAGGCTTACTATAATCAGAACAGTGACACATAACTAAGTGGTACTGAATATGGACCCAAGAAAAAGACCTGCAGAGAATTTTGACAAGTTGAACTTAACAAAAGGGCAAAAGCAATTCAATGGGGGAAGGATAACCATTTCAGCAAATGGTGATGGAGCAACTGGGCATTCACAGATAAAATAATGAAATTGACGTGAAACTCTTAATGTAAATAAAATTAACTCCAAAAGAATCATTTGCACTTAAATGCAAAACATAAAAGTAAAAGAGTTTTAGAAAAAATGAATTAACAGGATGAGATTTTTAGGATCTAGGGCTAGGTAAATAGACTATATTACCAAAAGCACAATCCACAGAAGGAAAAGTCAATAAATTTGATCTCATTTGTTCTGTGAAAGACCTGCGTAAGAGAATGAAAAGATAAGTTACAGACTAGGAGAAAATATTTACAAGAGACTTACCTGACAAAAAAACTAGTGTCTAAAATATGTAAATAACTCGAAATGTAGCTTATAAAGCACGCAGTCCAATTAGGAAATGGGCAAAAAACTTGAAGAAACATTTCATCACAGAGCAAATAAATACTTGAAAAGAGGTGCTTGTCTCTAATGGCATCATTTTCTATTAGGGAAAAGTAAATTATTGATAAAACCACAGTAAGTTAATACTGCACACCTGTCACAATGACTGAAGTACAAAAGAACACCAAATACCACCGAGGATGTGAGGAAACTGCCTCCCTCACATGTTGCTGGGGAGGATATAAACTGTTACAGCCACTCTGAAAACAGTGCAGTGTTTCTTATGACTGTAACAGCAGTTACTGTATGACCCAGAAAAAGCACTCTTAGACATTTATCCCAGGGAAAATGACAACTTATGTTCATACAGAAACCGGTACTTGAATGTCCCAGCCCAAACTGGAGATAGTCCAGGTGTCCCTCAAAGGTGAAGTGTTACATGGTGACACACGTGTACCATGGAATCCTATTCAGCACCAAAAATGAATGATACATGAGACACCTGGGCTGAGTCTTGAGGCAGTTATTCTGAGTGAAAGAAACCAATCCCCAAAGGTCACATATCGAATGATTCCATTTATAGAACAGTCTTGAAAATACAGTTTAGGACGTGGAGAACATTTATGGTTGCCAGGGGTCAGTACCAGGGGTTAGGGGTAGGAAGAGGAAGGAGGAGATTATGCCTATGAATGGATAACAGGAGGGATCCATGTAGCGGTGGAATCCTGCTATATCTTGTCTGTATCACTGTGAGCTTCTTGGCTATGAATTTGAGCTACAGTTTTTTTTTTTTTTTAATTTAAAAAAAATTTGTGTATTTTTTATTTTTTTTTTAATTTTATTTTTAAACTTTACATAATTGTATTAGTTTTGCCAAATATCAAAATGAATCTGCCACAGGTATACATGTGTTCTCCATCCTGAATCCTCCTCCCTCCTCCCTCCCCATACCATCCCTCTGGGTCGTCCCAGTGCACTAGCCCCAAGCGTCCAGTATCGTGCATCGAACCTGGACTGGCATCTCGTTTCATACATGATATTTTACATGTTTCAATGCCATTCTCCCAAATCTTCCCACCCTCTCCCTCTCCCATAGAGTCCATAAGACTGTTCTATACATCAGTGTCTCTTTTGCTGTCTTGTACACAGGGTTATTGTTACCATCTTTCTAAATTCCATATATATGCGTTAGTATACTGTATTGGTGTTTTTCCTTCTGGCTTACTTCACTCTGTATAATAGGATCCAGTTTCATCCACCTCATTAGAACTGATTCAAATGTTTTCTTTTTAATGGCTGAGTAATACTCCATTGTATATATGTACCACTGCTTTCTTATCCATTCATCTGCTGATGGACATCTAGGTTGCTTCCATGTCCTGGCTATTATAAACAGTGCTGCGATGAACATTGGGGTACACGTGTCTCTTTCCCTTCTGGTTTCCTCAGTGTGTATGCCCAGCAGTGGGATTGCTGGATCATAAGGCAGTTCTATTTCCAGTTTTTTAAGGGATCTCCACACTGTTCTCCATAGTGGCTGTACTAGTTTGCATTCCCACCAACAGTGTAAGAGGGTTCCCTTTTCACCACACCCTCTCCAGCATTTATTATTTGTAGACTTTTGGATCGCAGCCATTCTGACTGGTGTGAAATGGTACCTCATAGTGGTTTTGATTTGCATTTCTCTGATAATGAGTGATGTTGAGCATCTTTTCATGTGTTTGTTAGCCATCTGTATGTCTTCTTTGGAGAAATGTCTATTTAGTTCTTTGGCCCATTTTTTGATTGGGTCATTTATTTTTCTGGAGTTGAGCTGTAGGAGTTGCTTGTATATTTTTGAGATTAGTTGTTTGTCAGTTGCTTCATTTGCTATTATTTTCTCCCATTCTGAAGGCTGTCTTTTCACCTTGCTAATAAGTGCTTCCCTAGTGGCTCAGACAGTTAAGTGTCTACCTGCAATGCAGGAGACTTGCGTTCGACCCCTGGAAGAGGAAATGACAACCCACTCCAGCATCCTTGCCTGGAGAATTCCATGGACAGAGGAGCCTGGAGGGCTGTAGTCCACTGAGTCACAAAGAGGCAAACACCACTGAGTGACTAATACTTTTACTTTCACTTCTGCAAGATATTACCACGGAGAGAAACTGGACAGAGGGTACATGGCATCTATCTGTATTATTTCTTACAACTGCATATAAATCTACAGTTGTTTCAAAATAAGTTTAATTAAAGAAAAACCCCATTATTTCAGCTGATCACTAGAGAATGTATGGCCCATTATTCTGATTTAACTGCTCAGAAACAAGATATTTGTTATTATGATTTAACTGCTCTTCTGATTTAACTGCTCAGAAACAGGATATTTGTCTTGTACTTTTAGGAAGGCTTTCAGGTGATGCTATATGCAAACAGGATGCTGGAGCTCTGCACAGCTGTACATTAATCTCCCTGGGCTTTGCATGCAGGCTGTTACTCATGCCTTCTTTAGGTTGTGATACCTACAATTTGACTTTATATGTCTAGGACCTGATCTTGGGGGACCTGTGTCACTCTCTCAGCTGAGACCACCATCTAAGAATACGTAAGATGCACATATATATGTATCTACACATATCTTACTATTTTACTCTTCAAAGTACACTTTACTGTTTTTTCCAGGGTCCATTCAGCTTTTATTTCAGACACCTGAACACCTGTTGAGGTCCTTTCATAGCTTGTAGTTACTGTAATTTTGTCAGCAAGGATGCCAGAACTGCTTATTCATACCTGCAGATTGCTCTTCATCCTTTTGTTGCCACTTCTCTTGAATATGGGCCCTGGCTGGCAGTAAAATCCTGTGTGTAAACACAACTCATGCAAGTCTTTTTGCATGGTAGTTGTAGGAATCTATTTAAAAACAATAACAGCATCTGATTCAAATTTGGAGTTCCTCTTTTGAGTGCCTGCTGCTTATGATCAGAAACCACAGTAAACTTACTTTATAAGTTTTATGCTTTTTCATGAGAACCACTTTATTTTGTCTTTTTACAGTAATAGAAGCATACATTTCATTTTTCTTTGCTTCAACTACGCTTTTAAAGAATATTCTGGTGAAATCCCACTGTTAGTAGTTTCTATTTGCTCCTGGACTTGCCAGACTCTTGATTTTATATTGGCCACTTAATTCTCTGTTGCATTCTGAAGATTATTTTTTTGATGTGGAGTTCAGAATGCTTAGCACTTAGTAGGTATACAGTGATTGTTATTAAATAAGATTGACAACTACTTAAGGGTTACTGCTGTGTATCAGCACTTCAGCACTGTAGACAGTTGTCTGCATATAGCTTTCAATTTTGTGGTGAGATACATAAATATAGAAAATGATCAGTGGGACAGAGCTGAGAACCTGCAAATAGACCCACACCAATATGTCCAACTAATTTTTTTTAATAGACTTTATTTTCCAGTACAGGTTTAGATTCACAACAAAATTGAGCAGAAAGAAGAGAGAATACCGAAACGTTTTCTCCTTCCCTCCCTGGCCCCCAAAGCCTCCCCTGCTGTTAACATCCCCTACCAGAGTGGTACATGTTACAGTCAGTGAAGCCACCCTGACACATTGTTATCACACAAGTCCAGAGTTTACCTTACAGTTTGGTGTTGGGGTTTTAGATTCTATGGATTTTGACAAATGTATGATGATGTTTCTACCACTACAGTATCATACAGAACAGTTTCTCTGCCCTACAATCTCTTTGCTATGCTTGTTCATTTCTCTCTCCCCACAACTACTCACAAATACTTACCGTTTTACATCTTCATATTTAAACCTTTTCCAAAATGTTATACAGGTGGTATCATAAAATATGTAGCTTTTCAAATTGGTTTCTTTCACTTACTAATATGCTTATGAGTTTCCTCCATATCTTTTCATGGCTTGATAGTTCATATTCCATTGTATGGATGTACAGATTATTTCCACACTTACCTATTGAAAGATACCTTGCTTGCTTCCAAGCTTTGGCGATTATGAATAAAGATGCTCTAAAACTTGTTAGAACATTTCACTTGTTGAACATGATGGAAACTCTTTCAAACTTACTTGGCACTTGGGTGTGTATGTGTGTGTTTGTATTGAATTGTACACTAGCCTGATGCCTTCTATTTCTTCTTTGTCTTTCATCTTCTTGATAAAGTCTCACTGTCATTATTAGCGACCTGATGTTTATGGCTCTGGTAATTCAGGACAAACAATGGAAATCTGTAGACTGTTCCTTTAATCAAGTATGGTCCAAATAATTTTCCCTTTTGATTGTATTTGTTCCCCTTTTTCCTTTAAGTGTATAGAATTTGTTTGCTCATGGCAATTCTTGTTATTGCTCAGTGCATAGCCTCTATTTTATTTTAATTACTTTTTTCTATTGCCTGCATTCCTGACATTCCACTGTAAGTATCCATGTATTTAGTGGTTGTCCTTATAATTTGCTCTCCTTCAGCTTATTTTGATATATATGTATCCTTGAAAAAGGATTATGCTGTTTTTGTTTCATTGTATTTACTTATTGTTAACAAACACATAGCACTTTTAATATTTCAGATACCATTTTAATCTTTTTCAAACACGAATTTATTTAATGTTTACAATAACCCTGTAAGTTAGATATTTTTATCCCTGTTGTCACAAAAGGCTAAGTAATACCCCACGGGTACATACCCCACATGTGTGGGGTCAGGGCTTCAGCTCGGCTCATCCAGCTCTGGAGTTCACACCTTTAGCCGCTGCAGCGACCCACCCCTCTCGGCATACAAGGTGCTCTGCTGTAAACCTCACTTGGTTCTTTCCGTGTTGCCATTTATACTTCAAATTCATGACCTTTAATTGCTACTTGATGTACTGTTATGAGCATATACTACATTTTAAACATCAAGTTTTTTGAGGTAATATACACTGTGTGATAAGTTCACTTAAAATACATAGTTAACTGAGTTTAAACACATGAATATATCCCTGTAACCAACACCACAATCAATACATACATTTCCTTCACCCCCAGAGATACCCTGCACCCCTTCCCACTCAGTCCTACCCATGGCCCAAGAAAACGTTTATCTTTGTGTCACAACACATGCATTTTTCCTGTATTGCATTTTTATAGATGGAGTCCTATTATACATGCAGTTTGCTTTTGGCTTTTGTTGTTATTCAGCATGTTTTGAGATTCATTCTTACTGTTGCTTGAGTTGGCAGTTCACTTTTTTATCATGGTGTAGTTTTATATTGAATAGATACACCATTATTTGTGTATCTGTTCATCTGTTGATGGACATTCAGGTTTATTCCAGTTTTTGGCAAGAATGAGTAAAGCTGGCACGGAACTGTATGCATACCTCTTTGTAGTAATATATGTTTTCATTTCTCTTAGGCAAATACCTAGGAATGAACTTTCTGGGTCTTGTGATAGGTATATATTTAACATTATAAAAAATTGTTAAAATGTTTTACAAAGGTTTTGTGTCGTTTTGCACTTTTGCTAGTAATGAGTAAGAATTCAGCTTCCTTTACATCCTTGACAACTCTTGGAATTATCGCCTTTTTCAGCTTTTTATTTTGAAATAGTTATAGAGTTATAATTGCAAAAATAACACAGGAGGTCCTTTGTATGCCAGCTTTACATAAACTACTTTCTGTGTAATTTCTGTGTATTTCTATGGGATTTTTATATGGTTAGATTCATGTAGTTACCACTGTACTCAAGGTACAGAACTATCTCATTACTGCTAAGATTTTTCACGCTGGTTTGTTAGAGTCACACATATCCTCTTTTCCTCCCTTCCTCCATCTCTTCTCACTCCCTTTGTGAAATCATGCAGAAAAAAACTAACCTATTATCCATTCCTATAGATTTTCATGAATACTATATAACTGTAAATGTAATAATAGAGGCTTCTCAGGTGGCTCTCGTGGAAAGGAATCTGCCTGCCAATGCAGGAGATATAAAAGAAGCGGGTTCAATCCCTGGGTTGGGAAGATCCCCTGGAGTAGGAAATGGCAATCCACTCCAGTATTCTTGCCTGGAGCATCCCATGGACAGAGGAGTCTGGTGGGCTATAATCCATAGGGTCACAAAGAGTCAGACACAACTGAAGTGACTTAGCATGTAATAATATACTTACAGTCCCATCAGATTAGCTGGTTCTACTCAACACAATTCCTTTAATATCTACCTATGGTATTGACTTGTATGTATCAATAGTTATTTTCGTTTTCATTACTGAGTGATACAGATATAATGATTTACCTGTTGAAAGACATTTGAATTGTTGCCACTTTTTGGCTTTGGCAAAAAAAACAAAACAAAAAAAAAACGCTATGAACTAATGTGTATGTGCTTTATGTGGACATAAGTTTTCATTTCTCTAGGATAAATGCCCAGTAGTATATGTTAAGTTGTTGCTTTTGTTATTTTTTTAAGAAACTACCAGACTATATTTCAGAGTGGTTGTACCATTTTACAGTCCTACCAGCACCAGGAAGGTATGATTTGTCCAGTTTCTCCACATCCTTGCCAACATTTGCTATTGACATTATTGTTTATTTTAGCCATTGTAATCATTAAGTAATACTACATCATTTAGTTTTTAATTTACATTTCCTTAATGGCTAGTGGTATTGAACATTTTTTTCATGTACTTAACTTGCCATCTGTATATCCTCTCTGGTGAAATGTACAGTTTTACCAGTTTTTAATTTTAAGCCATTCTAGTGGAGTGTATTGGCATCTCACTGTGGTTGTAATTTTTGTTTTCCTGATAAATTATAATGTTGAGCATCATTTCATATGTGTATTGGTCATCTTATGTCTTGTTTAGTGAAGTGTCTCTTTAGATTTGTTTTGCTGTTTTTTAAGTTGGCTTATCTGTTTTAGAGTTACAAGAATTCTTTATTTCTGGATACCAGTGCTTTGTCAGATACATGTGTTGCAAATATTTTCTATCATTGTGTGGCTCACCTTTTTCATTTTTAAAATTTCTTTTGAGAAGTAGAAGTTTTAAATTTTGATTTGTCCATTTTTTCTTATTAGTGTTTTTTTACATCCTTTCTAACAAATCTTTGCTTACTCAAAGGTCATGAAAGTTTTCTCCTGGGAATTTTATAGTTGTAGGTTTTACATTTAGGTCTAAGTCCTGTTTGGCAGTTAATTTTTGTTCATGTGCCATATTTGTATTATTCTATCCCCTATTATTTGTTGCTTAGGCTTACTAGCATAAAAAAACATTGACAACACACTGTCTTATATGGCTCCTTGTGACTATGTATAAAAGTATCTCTGAATGGTAAGGTGTATATATATGTGAATCAAATACATACACACACGCGCGCACACATATCAAGTGTATGCAAATTGATATCCAGAATGGTTGCACAAGTTTATCTTCCCATCAGCATGGTGGGAGAGTCCCTGTTTTCTTTATTTTGACTTGTGAATAGCTACAAGATTTTTCCTTCACTTGTTTCTGAACTCAGATTTCATATTATGTGCTTCTCAGCATGCTTCCTGATGACAATCTGTGACTATGTTCTAATTCACTTATTCTAATCTTTTGTGGAGGGAAAGGGTGAACCAGTACTCTTTCCTGGCCTAGGTTGTGTCCGAATTATGACTACACAGGTTGAGAGTGAAGGCCTTAGGTTCTGTACCATTATTAGTTCAGTGCATAGGTGTTGTGATAGATTTTTTGCCAACTTGACCACTCTTTCATCTCCTTTTTGGTTCTCACCTTTTGTCCTTATTTTTCATGATCTTGAATTGGTGACCTCAGGTATATGAGATATTAATATATATAATTAAGTGCCAAATTGTGTGAAAATAATTTTTGATGTAGTTATGAAGGCTCTAGAGTTTAAGGTGAAAATATTTATGAGCAGATGGTGATGTGAGCAATAACTTCAGTACCTCAACATGGGTCATATCTTAAAAGTCTCTTATGTAAAGGAGAAAGCCATCATGTTAAAAATATGCTGGGAAAAGCTGTAATATGCACCTGGAAACTTTATGTATTATAAGAAAAACCTGTATTGAACAGATGTTTAGAGTCTTAAGGATGCCAGTATAAACCAGTTAAATTTACATAATTATTTTATGGGCTAAAATATTAGTTGTTTTCTCACTGATGGAAAAGTTCATTTACTGCTACACAACACTTAGCTGGAGTAAGAAATACCTGGACTAACATTTAACCTGAAATACTGACTGAGAAAATTACATGTAAAAGTGAAAGATTTCTTTTTTTAGTTTTCTCAGCCAAGTTCTTTCAGTACTAATATTAGTTTCGAATTATATTTATAGAAACTGTCACTTGCATTAAATGTTGCTTGCATCTGGTGAGTGTTATTTCACAGTATCAGCAATTTAGTTGGAATCTGTCCTTGCCAGTTTTGGTGTCAAAACTGGAAAATATTGAGAAATCTTTGAGTACCTTTGACAAGGTCTTGATATTTCTTTCCTGTGAATGAAGCATATATTTTTTTTTCCTCCTACTGCTCTGGTAGTTTTGTGTTTAAATTATGTAAATATTGGGAAAAAAGGGAAAAATCACAGCATAGATATTATTTGCTTATATAAATAGCTTTATGTGTGAGTTCAAACTGTTCTGCCTTGTTTAAAAAAATGTCTATCACTGAACATATTTTTCCACACCATGTTTGATAGACAAATTTTAGTTTGTTTCTAAAGCCATATATGATGCCTTCTGGGTTGCTCGGGACAGTTCAGGTTTATGCCTGTGTTCCAGATGTAATTATTGATAGCATGTTCTATCACATCCTATTAAACGACATGCTGGTCATGACCTACTAATTTGATTTCATGACCAGAACTGTATTGGGTTGAGATTTGTATCTGGATTCAGATATTCTCCAGTATTAGCTTTAGCTATGTCATCCTGACTCACCTCCTTTAAACTTCCATTTCTGCATCCATCTCTGGTAAGGATATTGTGAGGATTAAAAAGATAATTTCTATAAAGCACTTCCTATCATGTCTGGTGAATGGAAGAACTTACTGTGTGCTAGTTATTCTCATTACTTATACCATAAACATGGTTTTCCTCTTCTAAAATTATATTACACAGAATATAATTGATTAAAAGTTTTTTCCACATTATTGTGAGACCTTTCAAAATTAGAGATAAAACTGTATTCTTGTCAATCAGCAGTTTTAAAGCATATCCAGAAATGCCTGGAGAAACAGTAGTTAAGTTGTTATACGACACCTATAAGAGAGAAAAATCTTTGGCTTTTCAGCTGAGTTGAGTTCCCCACGAAGAAGCCAAATGTAAGGGATGTCATTACTGAAAATGCATTATTTTGATATTTCTTGCCCTATCCTGCTTACTATTCACTTATATTTTTAAAAACATTGAAACACTTTCATCTTGTTTTGCATTTAAAATAACATGTAGCCTCTTGATGTTGAAGCATTGATGCCCTTTTGAAATATTAGAATCAAAAATTATTTTGGTAAAGTCAAAGCATCAATATTTTGATAATCACTAAATCAATGTAATCGACTTTATTTATAAAATGAGATGTTAAATTTGTATCTGCACAGCCTTTGAGCTAATACTCAATAATGACTGAGGTAAGTAGTCTGATTCAGATGTTTGGCTCCTCAGTTAATTTTGCCGTGTCAGATTACTGTTTTCTGAATTTCCCTATGTTTCTAACCTATGTATTGTTGTCTGCATTCTACGTCTCATTACTGTTGTCCTGCCTGAAAAGCAGGACATGGTGAGGTGTATATGGAGAGTTAAGCCCTTTGACTTGTTAGTTTGATTAGCCTTGCATCCTCCACATTGAGTTTCATTCTGAGGAGGAATGAGTCCTCTTGACTTTGGCCATTGTGCTGTGAAAGTAGCTCACAAGGATTTGGATGGTTGTTTAACAAAGGTAAAAAATACATGTCAGTGTTAAGGCAAAGTACTTCTTATTCTATCATATAATTTTTCTTTTTTTTTCTGGCCATGAGACATGTGAGATCTTAGTTCCCTGACCAGGGATTGAGCCTACGCCCTTTGCACTGGAAGCATGGATTATAGTTATTTTTTTTAATTGGAGGCTAATTACTTTACAATAATGTGGTGGTTTTTGCCAAACATTCACATGAATGTACATGTGTACATGTGTTCCCCATCCTGAACCTCCCTCCCCATCCCATCCCTCAGGGTCATCCCAGTGCACCAGCCCTGAGCACCCTGTCTCATGCACCGAACCTGGACTGGCAATCTATTTCACATATGGTAATATACATGTTTCAATGCTGTTCTCTCAAATCATCCCACACTTGCCTTCTCCCACAGAGTCCAAAAGTCTGTTCTTTACATCTGTGTCTCTTTTGCTGTCTTGCATATAGGGTCATTGTTACCATCTTTCTAAATTCCATATATATGCATTAATATACTATATTGGTATTTTTCTTTCTGACTTATTTCACTCTGTGTAATAGGCTCCAGTTTCATCTACCTCATTAGAACTGATTCAAATGCATTCTTTTTAACAGCTGAGTAATATTCCATTGTGTATATGTACCATAGCTTTCTTAGCCATTCGTCTGCTGATGGACATCTAGGTTGCTTCCATGTCCTGGCTATTGTAAACAGTGCTGCAGTGAACACTGGGGTACACGGGTAAGCATGGATTCTTAACCACTGGGCTGCCAGGGAAGTTCTCCTCTGCTATATTCTTTCCATTATTAACTCAAGTCACTTCTCATGATAGCCTGAAAAGTAGGCATTTCTATCCTCAGAGTAGTTCAATATTTGCCGAACTGTCTCAAAACTAGTGAATGACAGCCTTGAAATTTAAACTCATTAGTGTCTTCGTCACATTAGTTCAGACTCCTGAGAAGTTTGTGGAAGCGATTTCTGAATAATTCTTCCAGATCACAGTCCTTACCCTTGTGTTTTTCACTTTTATCAATGACACGTTATATGTCAGTATCACCAAACCAGGCTAGGATTCTGAAAAACAGAAAAAGGTTTACAATTCAAAAAAGAAAAGAACCCGTGGCAAATTGGAAGAACTAGTAACTGTAAACAGAGGATAGCTAAGCAGAGATGCATGCAGGGGAATTCACATAGGGAGGAAAACAAGAATGAAAAATTAAGAGGCTGCCCGGCAGTTCTCTTTTTCTCCTGCAGCTCTGGTCATGACTTTATTATATAGACTTTGGAGAGAATCCAGAGGAATTCAACAGAAATTATTAGAAGGTTTGAGAAATCTATGATGTAAGTCTCAGAAACTGGGTTTATTTAGCCTAGAGAAGGGAGGTCTGCATAGGGACTTAATTACAGTCTTCAAGTTCAGTGAAATCATAGACATAGAGGCCTTGAGTATTTCCCAGAAGAATTGTCTTTTGACAGGCACTTTCATATATGATTGTTTTCTTGGTTTTCACCGTGCATGAGAGGATATTATATGAGTGATGATGAGCAGCTGTTCTTTGTTCACTGCAGGGAGACAAGCAAGAAAGAGCTTAAATCACCAGAGGAGTGATTTAGGGAGAACTCTGAGAACTTTTCAACTATCCTGGAAGCTGGTGGAGATTCCTTCAGTAAAGACTTTATTTTTTCAAGAGTTGTAATTTTGTGTGTACACTGCCAAAATTTAGGGAATAGATTTTAGACTGAAAGGAGGAAAAAATGTTGCATTGGCCTTTTTTCTTGGTTTAAAGGTAAACACACTTTTTTTTTTTTTTTTTAGATACTTTCTCTATGAGCTCTATAAAAGCATAAGGGCACCTGTCAAAAACAAGGCTGGATGATAGACATCTTCATGTTACAATTTTAAGCTTTAGTTCAGTTTGGTAGGCCCGCTTAAGCACCCTCTGATTGGGGCTAAGGCCCAGGGAGGTCCTGATCTTTGAGAACAAGGTGTTTAGATGCTATGAGCTGCTGTGACACTGGTCACCTGCACGGATCTCCTCATTTCTGACTGAAATGCTGTTTTCTCACTGAAAACAGATTGCAGAATACCATCTGTGCCTTTTCATTGCCTCTTTATAACTGGAGGAACATTCTTTCCTCTATTGTCTAGTCTCATCTAGGTTTTAGTGGAGGGTTGGTTTCTAATTAAAGTGACATCATAACTTTCATTATAAAGTTATGAAATGCAGGTAAATATTAATATAGGATCTCTGTTTGGATTTCCTTTCTTTCCTCCTTTCTCCCATGAATAGTGACTGAAATCCTGCTACGTACTAGGTACTGTTCTAGGCATTGGGGATACAAACCAGTCAAGACTATCTGCCTTGGAGAGGTGGATAAAAAATCACATCTATAGTGTGATAAATGGTGACACATGTCATTATATAGGACCCAAAGTTCAATTTGAAACAGATTTGTCAGGAAGACCTCACATACCTAGGCACCACGGATGTTTCTGTTGCCTATTCTGGGTCTGCCTCCTTCTTGCCCATGGTTGCCAGGACAGGAAGCAGTAGCTAGGCACCTCACTTCTGTAGAACTGCTGACCTCTGATAGAAACAGAACCTGAAAGATTTAAGTCATTTACTTGTTTTTTAAAAAAGAAGTCCATCATGTTTTAATAAACACTAATTATGTTTAAAAATAACCTCTGAAGACATTTAAAACATCCTGATGGCCATGAATATGGCCCAAATTTAGCAGTCATAAAGCAGTCTTTTTCTTTTTTCTCTGTCAGTATATTTAGAGAAATATGTCCCCTCACTTTATATCTCATTTTATGTTGTGTTTTGCAATTGTGATTTTTGCAAAGGTCATCTGGCAATGGAGTGTGAAAGGATTCAACAGCCATACTCAGAAAGCCCACATGATCACTGATGTTCAATAGCATAACCTTTATCTTACAAGCAAAGCCTTTTAAGACAAAAATAAGAATGATGTGGAATTACTGCTATAAGCATGGGAAGTAATTGAAGTATATCCTTGGCTTTTTTGTGTAGTGGTAAGTTGGGGAAGGGATGGTATTAAGAGATAAGGTATAGGTTAGAACTTGGCGATAATCACTGGTTTAAATTAATACTTTTCAGTGGATATATTTAAATAGGATGTGATTCAACTCAAAACTTTACTTTTGAGGTGTTGGATGTTAGGAGATATTTAACTGTGCTAATCCCCTGCCAGAGGAGCCTGGCAGGCTACAGTCCATGGGGTTACAAAGAGTCGGAGATGACTGAGCGAATACTACTACTACAACTAACTGTGCTAATAGTTCTTATGTTCTTTAATATAATTCCCATCCAAATGGCCTTTAAAATGAGCTAAAACCTATAGCTGTGTCAACCTCAGGATTCTTCTGTGGGTACGGAACACTTAAATTCAGAGTCTTAGCACTCAAGGATAAAAGAGATGGATATTTTTTCTATTTCATTCTCAAGCTCTGAAATAGTTAGCTGTTTTTCTTAAAATTCCCAGAATTGGTCTTCTGGTTTGTATATCCCTTCAAAGGGATATTTCAAAATCTCTGAAAGAATAACATGTTGTAATTTCATGTCCAGGTTCAGTTCAAACCCATCATCACTGCCCAAACCACCCCACAACATTCAAGGCTATTTAGAATTAGTCAGAAACTTGTCTTTCCAGGCTTTTCCCTACCTTTAAACAAATCGCCTAAGTCCAGGTAAACAGAAATTGCCTGTTTCAGAATACTGTCTTTCTTTTGACAAAATGTAGTGCCCCCCACAATGACACATCTTTACTCCTGCTTACATGGGAAGTGATGTCGCCTTTGAAACGCCCATCACTCTTTGTTTAATGTAGATATCTCACTGTGTCAGAAACAACAGTAATGAGGAAAACAATAGGAAAAAAAATCCAAAATAAATGACAGGTAAAACTTCAAGTGACTCTTGGAAATGTAAAATGGGCAGTTTTCAGTATGTTTATCTATGGAATGAATTTGATTTCGTGCTTATGAAAACCTAGATTCTGTTTTGTTGAAATTTGGTTAGTTTATGTTTCTCAGCTTCACAGATGACAGTCAAATGTTACAGACTTGTTAGATGCCAAGCCTTCTTGCTTTCTCCTAACTATCTCTTATAGGAGGTGACCCAGGGAATTTGCCTGGTCTGTGAAACTGCTTGAGGACCGTTTCAAAGGGCAGGCTCCTTTACCTCACCCTGGTCAGCTCTACGTTTTTGGTGTGATTGGGCACACAGTCTATATGCTTTTTAAAAGAATGATCCTTTTTCCTCCTAACTCTGGACTCAAATGTGAAAAATGGCAGCTTTTAAATTCATTTCAACTTTGAAGCAAGCAGCCTTTGCAGTTTTCATGTTCAATGCCTTGAGGGAAATATCTTCTTAACAGTGCAGCTTTTGTCTATTAAAATTGTTTTGGTGGGGGAGGCTTGATTTTGGGGAACAGAAGACTCTTAAGTTACATTTATGTCTGTGATTTGAGTGTCCTTCTCTCTTCCACCCAGTCATGGTGCCTGTACAGAAAGTTACTGTGCTTAGTACCACAGTCAAAACCAGGATTTGTAGATGTTCTCCTGACAGCTTAGTAGATACTTTGGAGCAGTTAAAACTGGAATATGTTAGGAATTGCATTTTATATCTTAATACAGTTCTGCGTAAGTAGGCTATATGCCCCTTCTCAGTTTACTTCCCACCTGGAAACTAAAGAAGTCAGGTTCTTTCTTATGCTGGCATTGTAAATTACCACAAACAAGAATTCAGGTGCTTGATGGTAGTGGTCTTTATATTTTTTAACTTAAAAAATATTTTATTGGGGTATAATTGTTTTACAGTGATGTTAGTTTGTGCTGAATAACGCAGTGAATCAGCCATGTGTATAGCGCAGGGAACTCAGCTTGGTACTCTGTGATGACTTAGAGGGTTGGGGGTGGGGTGGGAGGGAGTTTCAAGAGGTGGTAGTCTTTAAGCAAAATTGTTTCTAACATCTAATTACTGTCAAGTTTAAGAATGGTGTCATAGCACTTTCTCTAATATGGATGCAGATGCCCCTTAATGTTTTATTGGTTTGTAGCGGACCATCCTGTAGAGCGTGTTCTATCACGCATCTCCCGAGAGTACATATTGCGGCCAGTTTATCTTGAAAGATAACTTGAAGCATTCCTCAACATGAATTATTTTTATAGATGGTATCTTAACAAGTCTTTGAAAGTGATTGGGAGTGCCTCCTTTGGAAACTGGTTGTCCTAAAGCATTGGGGCCAGGTTCTAAGTTTCTGGAACCTCACACCCCTGTTGATGAGTATGACTGGTGACTGTTTTCTGAGAAAAATAGTCTTCCTCTGTTTATCATTGGGATAATATCCACAGGCAGCTGTTAGGTTCTCATGAGATGATGCAATCCTGCCTGTTAGCTGATGAGCAAGTTCAATATGCCCTTAATTGATTCCCATTTCTTTTTGGAGACAATTTCAAGCTCTGTGCTTCTTTGTTCTTATCAGAACTCAGTCCTGATAAATAGTATTTGTGGAATATTACTGAGGAATATGTAATTTATCCATTCTTTTAGAAATTAGATCTTTTCCTTAATTGAAGCCAGGCCACTGGAGAGCTACCTTTTGCCTCCCTAGAAAATTGCTTATACTGAGTTGTACTGTGATGCTTTGTCATTGGCCAGATTGAGAGTCATTATTAATAAGCATCCTCAGGAAAGTCATTATTGGATTCATCACAGTGCAGTGGGTAAGGAGAAGGTCCATTCAACGCACAACATTTGCTTTATGAACACTCATGAAGAAAGTTCTCGAAATTCTCAGTGTTAGGAGAGACTGAACTTCCCTTCAGCAACTGTTGCTGAGACTCCTCTAACTAATGATATTGTTGCCCTCCTCTAACTAAGCTTCTGTTAAACTTTTTGTGAACTACACTGACTTTCTCAGGTAGCACTAGTGGTAAAGAAACCACCTGCCAATACAGGAGACATAAGAGACTCGGGTTCAATTCCTGCATTGGGAAGATCCCCTGGAGGTGGGCATGGCAACCCACTCCCGTACTCTTGCCTGGAGAATCCCATGGACAGAGAAGCCTGGCGGGCTACAGTCTATAGAGTTGCAAAGAGTCAGACACAACTGAGGTGACCTAGCATACATGCATACACTGACTTTATCTTTTTAAAAAATTAGTATTACTTTGCCCTTATCCCAGTAACCCGTCTTTTTGGTGTTATAGTATATTTCTGTAAGTAGTAAAAAATGCTTTTGAAGTGAGATTGGGAATGAATGAAAAAAAATTACACATACGTGTGCTTTGATAGTACTTTGTTCCTTGATTTTGTTTTGTAGTGACCTACTCCCTTACCTAGGGCTTCCCATGTGGTATTAGGGGTGAAGAACCCTCCTGCAATACAGGAGACATAAGGGACCTGTGTTCAATCCCTGGGTCGGGAAGATCCCCTTGAGAAGGGCATGGAAACCTACTCTAGTATTCTTGCCTGGAGAATCCCGTGGATAGAGGAGCCTGGAGGACTATAGTCCATAGGGTCGTAAAGAGTCTGACAAGACTGAAGCAACTTAGCACACACACACACTTCCTTACCTGATCTGCTTACCAAATGTGACATCTTTCTGGGTAAACATTTCTTGATTATGCAGTATTAAGAACAGTTCTTTGCATTAAGGGCTCTCCATGCATATTTTGCATTAAATAAATATGAATTTATTGAAGCTAAATGCTGTTGAGTATACCAGTATGAGTAAAATATGGCCCCTACTCTTAGGAAATTTATTTACATTTTAGAGAGAGAAAATGAAGATTGTGTTAAGAGTTGTCACATGCTATAGGCATCTTGGAGAGGAAAAAATGAATTCGGATGGTGTTAGTCTAGGGATGACATTAAGTGGTCTGGAAGGATGACTGGCATTTTACCGGGGGAGACTACCTTGGGCAAGTCCATTCTTAGCACTGAAAATTGAATTTGTATGAGAAATTTATGTAATTCTTCTATGATCCAAAATTATGTTCTTTTCGCCTCAAGCTTCAAGGATTCTCCTTTAAGCTAGTGTTCTGAGATGTGGAGAATTTACTGATTCTTACTGGTATTATGATTTTTGTAGACTTCAGTCTACTCTAGTTCCAGACTTTAGACCCTTAATCTTTGTGGTTTGTCTGGATACATTAACCTTTTCCTTTCATTTTCTGATCATTTGAAAAGCTTTCTCTGTACCTTCTCAAGTTAATTAGATCTTTCTCAAGAAAACATTTCTTAAACCGTGGTTTTGTATGTGATGATTTCTGCTGCTTTTGTAATTTTGTTTGTATTTTTACTTTTCTCACAATGCATCTTATTTAGAAGATCCTGTGATTTGGGGATTGTTCTGTAGGTCAAGTATTAAAGGCCATTGGTGGTCTCTGTCCTGATGGCCTTTCCAGCATGTTTCCCTTCATTTGCTCCTCATAACATGTCATAATGTTAGCTTCTGCCTCTCCCTGGAAGGCGCTTGTTGCCTCATGCTGTCTATGCCAATTCCTTTCCATCAGTCATGATGCTTGTTCACCTGTGAACCCCCTCTCCTGACCCCTCAACATAGTCACTTCATCCCTGCAGCTTATCACTGTAGACACACAACTCCTCCAGTTCTCAGATTGCAGATAATAATTTACATTTCTACTTTGTTAGACTTGAGCTCATAGAAGGCCAGGGCTGCATTTTACTTGACTTTCTTTAATGCTTGGTAGACTGAATTTCCCTGCATTTGCCTGCCTAGCCGTAATCTTATAGTGTATGAAAAATCTCTTGAACTTTCATTGCCTCATAGAGCTTATTGTCTTGGCCGAGCTAGAAATTTCCCTCTGCACTTCTTTAAAAACATGTTAAGCAATCACTGTATTAGAAAACATCTCTGAGGAGCACTAGTTTAATATTACTTTTATCAGAAAAGTTTCCATTCATTACAACCTTTTTTTCTTCTTATCCTTAAAATAGTGGTGATTAATAGAGCATTAGGTAAATACTGTTAAATGAATTATTGTATTATTTTTTGAAATTTCTTGGGTTAAAAAAAAAAACAACTACAAGGCTGTTTAATCATATTGATTTTGGAAGACAGCAGCTATATACGGTTACCCTCAGTAACGTTAGGCAAAGCCCTGACCTGTTTGTACGCTCCCCAATACTTCTAATCTCATGTTAACCTTATTTTAAAATCTTTTTAGTGTAAAACTTGATCTGATGTTTCTCTGTCTATGGACACCCCCTTGGGATATTCAAGTAGGTTGGTCAGATGTCATGTTTCCTTATGGAAAGTGAAAGGTACTCAGTTGTGTCTGACTGTTTCCGATCAGGAAGTTAGTATTTTTCTTCCATGGTTTATGTATATGTTCCAACAACACAGGAGAAGACTCTACACATGGACATCACCAGATGGTCAAAACTGAAATCAGATTGATTATATTCTTTGCAGCCAAAAATGGAGAAGCTCTATACAGTCAGCAAAAACAAGACTGGGAGCTGACTGTGGCTCAGATCATGAACTCCTTATTACCAAATTCAGACTTAAATTGAAAAAAGTAGGGAAAACCACTAGACCATACAGGTATGACCTAAATCAAATCCCTTATGATTATACAGTGGAAGTGAGAAATAGATTTAAGGGACTAGATCTGATAGATAGAGTGGCTGATGAACTATGGACTGAAGTTCGTGACATTGTACAGGAGACAGGGATCAAGACCATCCCCATGGAAAAGAAATGCAAAAAAGCAAAATGGCTGTCTGGGGAGGCTTTGCAAATAGCTGTGAAAAGAAGAGAAGCGAAACAAAAACGAGAAAAGGAAAGATATAAACATCTGAATGCAGAGTTCCAAAGAATAGCAAGAAGAGATAAGAAAGCCTTCCTCAGCAATCAATGAAAAGAAATAGAGGAAAACAACAGAATGGGAAAGGCTAGAGATCTCTTCAAGAAAACTAGAGATACCAAGAGAACATTTCATGCAAAGATGGGCTCGATAAAGGACAGAAATGGTATGGAGCTAACAGAAGCAGAAGATATTAAGAACAGGTGGCAAGAATACACAGAAGAACTGTACAAAAAAGATCTTCACGACCAAGATAATCACGATGGTATGATCACTCACCTAGAGCCAGACATCCTGGAGTGTGAAGTCAAGTGGGCCTTAGAAAGCATCACTACGAACAAAGCTAGAGGAGGTGATGGAATTCTAGTTGAGCTATTTCACATCGTGAAAGATGATGCTGTGAAAGTGCTGCACTCAATATGCCAGCACATTTGGAAAACTCAGCAGTGGCCACAGGACTGGAAAAGGTCAGTTTTCATTCCAATCCCAAAGAAAGGCAATGCCAAAGAATGCTCAAACTACTGCACAGTTGCACTCATCTTACACACTAGTAAAGTGATGCTCAAAATTCTCCAAGACAGGCTTCAGCAATACGTGAACCGTGAACTTCCTGATGTTCAAGCTAGTTTTAGAAAAGGCAGAGGAACCAGAGATCAAATTGCCAACATCCACTGGATCATTGAAAAAGCAAGAGAGTTCCAGAAAAACATCTATTTCTGCTTTATTGACTATGCCAAAGCCTTTGTCTGGATCACAATAAACTGTGGAAAATTCTGAAAGAGATGAGAATACCATACCACCTGACCTGCCTCTTGAGAAATCTGTATGTAGGTCAGGCAGCAACAGTTAGAACTGGACATGGAACAACAGACTGGTTCCAAATAGGAAAAGGAGAACGTTGAGGCTGTATATTGTCACCCTGCTTATTTAACTTCCATGCAGAGTACATCATGAGAAACGCTGGACTGGAAGAAGCACAAGCTGGAATCAAGATTGCGGGGAGAAATATCAATAACCTCAGATATGCAGATGACACCACCCTTATGGCAGAAAGTGAAGAGGAACTAAAGAGCCTCTTGATGAAAGTGAAAGAGTAGAGTGAAAAAGTTGGCCTAAAGCTCAGCATTCAGAAAACAAAGATCATGGCATCTGGTCCCATGACTTCATGGGAAATAGATGGGGAAACAGTGGAAACAGTGTCAGACTTTATTTTTTTGGGCTCCAAAATCACTGCGGATGGTGACTGCAGCCATGAAATTAAAAGACACTTACTCCTTGGAAGAAAAGTTATGACCAACCTAGATAGCATATTGCAAAGCAGAGATATTACTTTGCCAACAAAGGTCCGTCTAGTCAAGGCTTTGGTTTTTCCAGTAGTCATGTATGGATGCAAGAGTTGGATTGTGAAGAAAGCTGAGAGCTGAAAAATTGATGCTTTTGAACTGTGGTGTTGGAGAAGACTCTTGAGAGTCCCTTGGACTGCAAGGAGATCCAACCAGTCCATTCTAAAGGAGATCAGCCCTGGGATTTCTTTGGAAGGAATGATGCTAAGGATGAAACTCCAGTACTTTGAGCACCTCATGCGAAGAGTTGACTCATTGGAAAAGACTCTGATGCTGGGAGGGATTGGGGGCAGGAGGAGAAGGGGACGAGGGAGGATGAGATGGCTGGATGGTATCATTGACTTGATGGATGTGAGTGTGAGTGAACTCCGGGAGATGGTGATGGACAGGGAGACCTGGCGTGCTGCGATTCATGGGGTTGCAAAGAGTCAGACACGACTGAGCGACTCAACTGAACTGAGGTATCTGGGTGAGAATCACATACTAACAGGAAAAATGTTTTATAATTATTTTTGTATTTTTCTTATGTATTTGTTCACTGTAAGCTGGGTGCAAATTCATTTCATATCTGGTTCTGTCTTTTGCCTTCAGTTATTTTGCAGATCAGAAGAAATTCTTAGTAAAGCTGTGGGAATTTACAGCAAGCTAGAAAGCAAGACTGTTTGCAAATTCTTTAATTCCTACATCTGGTTTCCATAAATAGTTCTTTGGTTTAATTCTCCCTGATAGTTAGATATCGAGTACTCTCCTGATATTTTCACAAGGTAGGCAATGACTCAGAGCCCTATGATGGGATTATTTTATGATGTCTTCCCTATACACTGTATAACGAAGCAAATTATTTTATTATTGTGATTACAGTATTTTCTTGCAAACATTTTGATTTTTTGAAAAGTGTCAAGAAAACTCTGAATCTATATTGCTTTATCCAGTTAATTTTGGTTGATAGGAAGTAAGCCTGGCCAGTAGGAATTATGTTAAGCTGAACTGTGGTTTGTGTGCTTTCTAATTCCTTGCTGCTCAAAGTGTATTCAGTGAACCAGGAGCATCTGTATACCTAAGATATTCAGAAATGTGCAATATTTGTTCCCTCTTTAGACCTACTTAACCATAATCTGCATTTTAACAAAATTCCAAAGTGGTTTCCATGCACAGGAGAGTTTGAGAAAAGTTCCTCTAGTGCACACGCATACACATCACACAGATTTCAAAGGTACTGAAATCTAGGTTCTTGTTACTCTTAGTGGTCTGCATACCATCACATCAGTGTCATCTGGGAGCTTGTGCTGTATTTCCATCTGGACATTCCAGTCCAATCCCTGACCAACTGAATAGGAATTTACATTTTAACAAGATCCCCTGGTGATTTCTATGAATGTTAAAATCTGAAGAGCATTGATTTAGATTGCATCATCTTCCTGAAGCTAACTTAACTTGAATTCTAGTTTTAGAATAAATGCACAGTATTATTCTTTTTTCAAAATGCCTCTTTAGTAGTCTTTGCTGGAATATGGCCAATTCTATTAGTATGCCTATTGTCTCTGCATACAAAGCTCTTCTGAGCTTCCTTACACCTTCTGACATTTGCCCTTGACTTCTCTCCAAACCCTTCAGTGGATGACTCTCCTACTCCCACTTATCTCGTGAAAATAGAAGAGAAGTATGCCACATTTTCCCCCCGCCCATTATGATTTCCAGAACATTGTTATGCAAAATGAATTAACGGTTTCTTTTATGATAACACTTCTTTGTGTATATTTCTTTATCCATTCTTATTTTCCCCAGTCTCATTCCTGATGTTTGTTCTGTTTCTGGGCTTTCCCCCTCTTTCCTCAATGGCAGCTCCTTTCTCTTTTTACTTTCTCTCAAGGCTACTTTTTGCTACTTTTCTTGTCTGTGGCATTTTCAGCTTCACTGACCTTTATTTCCTCTTCCCTCTGGCTCGCCTTAAGTCATCATCATCGCTTCCACTTTCCCACTTGTACCTCCCCAAACCTTTCCACTTTCAAGGATCTTGAATTTCCCTTACAGTTTCTTTTCTGTAAGCTGCAGCCTTCCTCTTCTCTTCATCACGTCTTGAGTTCCTTAGCCTGACCACTGCAGTGAGCAATTGTAGTGGAGCTTTCATGCGAATCTTTGAAAAGTTCTTTCTTTTTGACTTTTGCATCCTTGAATATAAAAATAAATAAAGACTGCCTCTTGCTGCCTGCTTTATCCGCTTTTGTTTTCAGGCTATTAAGCTTTGCTTGAGAGAACTGTGAAACCAAGATGATTGAGTCATATTAAATTTTGAGCTTTATAACCTCAGCTGGATGGCTTCTGCCCCACTATCTTCTTATGTATTTCCCGTGGTCCCCAATCCTGTGTATATCTTTTTAGTTTCTTAGGCAAGGTGGGAGATACTCTTTCCCTAGTGAATGATGGTAAGGCTTTATGCTTTGAGATTAAATTTGCTCGTAGGCTCCTAAATTGCTGTGCTTTTATATCATTACAATTTTTTTTTTCTAGAACAGTTAAAATAAATTTAATATATTTGGCACATTGCTCTGTTGCAGATTTTATTATGGTCTTTAGATGCAGATGGCTTTTACCTTCTTGTGGATATAAACAACAGTAACAAAGATCTGGTATCTTAATTGATCTTATTCCCTGTTAAGCTCTGTTGCTTTAAAATTGCTACACATAAGAAAGTCAAGTGGGTATTAAGTCGTCTTTCCTAGTAGCTTTAAAGGGTAAAGAAACACAATTCAGGTCTAATTTGTTCAATTATACTGAATAGCCAGCAAGGCTAACTAAATTAAAAAAATAAAAGAAACAATCTTCAGTTTATGGGCAAAAATAGCTCTAGGAATTTTGCACTCTTTGTGCAGTTAAAAAAAAAAAAAAGAAGTAACTATTTTATTAAGTTGCTGCAGTGTCCCCAGCACTGTGCCAGTAATTGTGGTGGAGCCAGAGGAAGTACAGGGTGTTTTGTTATTGTTGTTTAGTGGTTAAGTTGTGTCCAACTCTTTTGCAACCCCATGGACTGTAACCCTCAGGCTCCTCTGTCTATGTGATTTCCCAGGCAAGAATATTGGAGTGGGTTGCCATTTCCTACTCCAGGGAATCTTCCTGACCCAGGGATCAAATCCACATCACCTGCCTGGCACGTGGATTCTTTACCACTGAGCCAGCAGGGAAGCCCTATACAGGGTATTTTACCTGATGACAAAAACTTATGTTTTATATTGAAGAGAAAATGGTGATATACACGTGAACACTGTGATACAGAATGTAATGAAAGTTTGAAAGTTTAGTCACTCAGTCATGTCCGACTCTTTGCGACCCCATAGACTGTATAGCCCACCAGGCTCCTCTGCCCATGGGATTTTCCAGGCAAGAATACTGGAATGGGTTGCCATTTCCTTCTCCAGAGGCTCTTCCTGACCCAGGGGTTGAACTCAGGTCTCCCACATTGTAGGCAGATGCTTTACCATCTGAGCCACCAGGGAAGTCCTATAGAATGTTGTAGAAAACTCAAATCTGATCATGTGACTTTTCTTCTTACAAAAAGGTTAATGATGTCCTATTACCCAAAATAAAATTCAGAGACTTCCCTGGCTGTCCAAGGGTTAAGATTCTGCCTTCCAATGCAGGACATGTTGATGCAATCCCACACTGGGGAGTTAGGATCTCACATGCCTCAGTCAAAAAACCAAAACATAGAAAAACAGAAGCAATATTATAACAAAGTCAATAAAGACTTTAAAATTGGCCCACATCAAAAAGAAAGAAAGAAATAGAAAATCCTTAAAAAAACCAAAGCCAAATAATGTTGATATTCCATAGAATAGTGTACTTGATCATCAGCCACCTGGCCCTAACCTCCCTTGTAAGCCTCATCTTTCTCTACTGCATTTGTCCTGTGAGGTGCCCTACCCTCCATTCACATTGATCTGCCTCTTCATTCCAGAATATAGCATGCACTTCAGTACCTCCCTGCTTTTGGTAAGCTGCTTCTGTTTCCTTTGTTTTGCGTTCTCATCTTTCGAGACCCACCGTAAAAGCTGCTGCTTTTGCTCTGTGGAGATGTCTTGCATTTTCCCGTGGAGATTTAGTGTCTACTCTCTGTGTGCTCTTTTAGCTCCTTGCTAACTCCCATTCTGTTGTTTATCACATTATTTTTCTGATTGCCTTTTTGATTTCTTCTTTGGCCCTTTGGTTATTTAGGAGTATCTTAGTCAGTTTGGTTTGCTATGGCAGAATACCATAAACTGAGTGGTTATCAATAACAGAAATCTGCCGTGGTTCTGAATTTGGAAATCTGAGATCAGAATGCCAGCATGGTGAGGTCCTGGTGAGGACTCTTATCCTGCCTTGAAAATGACCATCTTCTCCTTGTAGTCTGGGAGTAAGCTCTCTGTGTCACTTCTTGTAAGGGCACTAATCCCATTCATGAGTGTTCCAACCTCTTTTGTTTTTAATTTTTTATTAGAGGATAATTGCCTTACAGTGTTGTCCTGGTTTCTTCTGTAAAGCAAAGTGAATCAGCTATATGTTCACGCATATCCCCCATTGTCTAAATTTCCTTCCCATTTAGGTCACTGCAGAGCACTGAGTAGAGTTTTTTATACTGTACAGTAGGTTCTCATAAGTTATTCTAATCATCTCTTGAAGACCACACATTCTAATACCATCACATAGAAGGTTATGGTTTCAACATATGAATTTGGAGGAACATAAACATTCAGTTCAAAGAAGTGTGTTGTTTAATTTCTATATATTTCAGAGTTTCCCACAATTTCCCATTTATTGATTTTTAAAGTTCATTCCATGGTGTTTCTAGAACATATGTTGTATTATTTCTATTCTTTTAAATTTACTGAGGTTTATTTTATGGCCTACCATATGATCTGTCCTGGAGAATGTTTCATGTGCACCTGAAAAAAAATGCATATTTAGTTGTGTGGAGTGTTCTGTACATATCTGTTAGTTGGTTAGTTGGTTTTAAGCATTGTTCTAGTCTTCTATTGTTGATCTGCTATTTGTTCTATCCATTATGTAGAGTATTGAAGTCTCCAACTATTATTGTTGAATTGTCTATTTTTCTGTTGATTTCTATTAGTTTTTGCTTCATATATTTTAGCAGGCTATTGTCAGACGTGTTTAAAATCGCTATATCTCCCTGATGGATTAATTATTTTATCATTTTAAAATGTCCCTCTTTATCTCTGAACTAGTACTAAGGAGAGAGGGTAAAGGTTTGGTTCAAATTCCACAGACTCCTGTTTTCTTACAGAATTTCCATAGACTTTCTTTACTGTTTTTATTTACTGTTTACCTTCAGAACCATTTCCTGAAAGTCTTTATGTTTTGGTTTTTTTAAATACTTTTTACTACTTTTGCTGGAGACCAGATCAGCAGAACTTTTCATGCTGCTAGGCAAGAAGTTGATCCATATGCCTTTTTCTATAATTTTTGTGTATGTGTGTGTTTAACAGATGATAAGTTTTACAAGCCTCATGATGCAGTGATTTATTCATGTTTATTTGCCCAGTACCTACCACAATGATTCTGAAATATTGCAGGTTAGTGATTCTCAAACATTTTCTACTTTGGACAGTTTTGAATGCTGAAACTTTTGGTGGTGCATTTGGAAGTGTTAAAATGGTCAAAATAACATTAAATGACTTAGCGAAAATGAAGCTTTTATTAGCAGTTTAACAGCCTCCATGTAGTGCCCATAAAAAGAAAAAAAAATCAAGGTGTCATCAGGGTTAGTTCTTGCCAGGGGGAGAATATGTTCCTTGCCCTCCTCCTAGTTTTCTGGTGGTTGCTGGCAATCAATGGAGTTCTTTGACCTCTAGAAGGAGCTCTGATCTCTGCCTCCATCTTTACATGGTCTTCGCCTTTGTGTTCCTGTTTGTATCCCCTTTTCTTCTAAGGATTTGTCTTTGAATTTAGGACCAGTTTTAGTTCAAGATGCTTTTATCTCAGGATAGCTTAATTGCAAAGACCCTTTCTGCAAACACAGTCGCACTTACGGTTTCTTGGAGTTGGGACATGGACAACCCATTGTGGGAAGTTGATCACCATTCAGCTCACTGCAGCTGCCTAGGACCACTCGGAGGACCAGCTTTGTGCCCCTTGTGATGTTTAGTAACTCCTAGATACATGCCAAAGTCTGGTTTAAGTCTTTCTGTGTTGCTTAAATATAAAATAGTTCTGACTCTATGTGATTTGCTCTCCTCTTCAAGTAAAATCAATTACAAAAATATATTTGACTATCGATATAAAAACAGCACAACAGACTTGCTCCTTATAGACAACTTATGTACCTTGCCCTTATTGATTATTCAGGGAGTTCAAATCCCCTCCTTTATGTTCTGTTTCTTAATAATCAGGACAAATATTTTATTCTCATGGAGACTTGTTTCAGTGACCCCAGAAACTGTTGGAAATGAATTTTTCTACTTCTGTTAAGAAGAACGAAACATCTTAAATGTTGGACTGGAGGTAGAGTTTGAAGTCTAATTTCTGGGGGCAAGTTATGCATAGGTTCCAAGGAAACAGTTTTGGTCACACACACAAAAACTAAATTGTTGGTACATGTGAGACGGGTAGAGTAAATTCAATGCATATAAGCTAGAAAATGATAAAAGTGTTATGAATAAGAGACCATATTTTATTTGGTTTTCATTCTTCATGTTCAAATTCATAGCTTAAAGATGAAAAAGCATTCAGTTTGAGATTTAATACAAATACATATAAATCATGCATTATTACAGAGCTTCACACCTGATGTGCATAAGTCATATGCTTCTGTATATGCCTATAGCGATAAGTGGGATAATGTTTACTGAAGCATTCACAGTGCTTATCTCTGAGTTAGTGGGATTTCCAGCGATTTTTGATTTTTGAAATCATCAGTTGTGATGGAATTTTTAAATTTACAATATAGCAATGTACAATATAGCATTTTATCAATTCAAATACAGGGTTTATGGTGAGGGAGACAGAGAGTGGCTGTAGCCTCCAGGCCAGTGACCTCTATCTGCAGGAGTAGGTTTATATGTTTGCCCATGTTCCATGCAAAGAACATGATTTTTTTCACACGTGCTAGGGTAGAAAGGACAGAGAAGTAGTGCATAATGTATGTTGAAGGCTGAATTGTGTTGCCTTGTAAATCACTCATGCACACACACACACACTCGGACACACCCACCCAGCAGTCTCATTAAGGTCTCTCTAATTTGTTAGAAGTAGACTCTTCATTATTAAAATTTCAATAGAATTGCTGTCTCCCTTGCCAGTCTCCCCCGTGTGTTTGTGGAGTGTGGGATTAGTTATGGGAAGTAGTTCAAGTTAAACATGCAAAGGGAGGAAGGACAAGAATTCTGGTCCAAAGACATTAAGAATTCATTCCATAACCTGACCATCCTTTTTAACAAGGTGATTCCCTTCAGAGATATTAGAGTTTGTTGGTAGACCTGCTTATGTCAGAGCGCTTTACCATTATTACAGAGGAAGAGGCATTTGGGCCGCGTCCAGATCTCGTTAGAGGGTGCCCCTCTGTTAGTGGGCATTGTGGGTCTATTGACCTGCAGGCACTGACTTGTGGTCTCCATGTCCCTCTTAGCAGATCCTCTCAGAGCCTCTATGGGATTCTTATAAATATGTGCAGAGCAGTTGCATTTTTTCAGAACATGAAGGCATTCAGGTATACTGGAAGCTTGCCAAGTTTGATTTTGACACATGTCAAGATTAGAACGTGTAAATGGAATGGCATTGTGCCTTGGTACTACTGCTATGGGGTCTGAGGCTGAGAGTTGTCCAGGGGATAGGGCTGTAAATACTGATGCGTGAGTGCTTTACATACTGATGGAAATGTTGGTATCTGTTCCTGTCTGTGCTCTGTTAATTCTCTAAACCACTGTAGTGTTACTCTTCAACTGTTGGGAATAGCAAAAACAGCCAGTCTCTCTGTATTCCCTGCTCCTGGGACATGTGCCTATTTGCTTAAAGACTGGTCTTTGATTTCAGGGTTGCAAAACAGTTGTTCAGAAAACAAGCATAGCAGTCTACTTCAGAAAATCCTTCTCTTTTGAGATATAACTGGATTGGTGATTCGTGTCTGTTTGTTAATTGCAATAAAGCTGCTACTGTAATTTAGAATGCTTGTTAAGAACAGTCCAACGGTCCTCTAAGGGACAATAGATAACCTGCAATGTGTCTGGCTTACGGAGCTGGTAATTATTTTACTATAAATGAATCTAACAATAGCCTATCCGAAAACCACAAGAGGCACAGGCTTTGAGGGCGGAGTATTAAAATCAAGGCTCTTCTTTATTGACTACATTCATCAGCCCAAATAACTGGCAATAAGGTTTTAAGAGAGGCTCAAATAAAGAAAGTGAAATAATTAAGACTCTTTTCAGTTACTGTAAAAAAAATTCTTAGTATGAGTGCATCTTATTTAAGAATCAGTCTAACCTTCCTTTTAATGGAAGTTTTAAGATTTCATATTATATAATAATGACTTCATTGCTTTTTAAAAGGGCTATCCTACCCAATTAGGAATTTGTCAATTTTTCCTGTAGGAATTGCCAGGCTATTCACACTAATTTTCCATCTTAGAGCTACCTACCATGTTGTATTTTGGCTGTAATTATTTTTTTCTTTGGGGAAAGTTGGTATAGGTAAAAACCAGGCACAAGTAATAATTTTGGGTGGCATTGGTAGAGTATGTACTCTGGTATTCTTGCCTGGAGATTCTCATGCAGAGGAGCCTTTTGGGCCACAGTCCGTAGGGTCACAACGAGTTAGGTACAACTGAGTGACCGAGCATGCACATAAAGGAAAAGCCAGAGAAAGCACATTTTCTTTCCATGAAAAGACTTGCAAAACTGGGTATTGGTTGAGGAAACTCTAGACAAGATAGTAATTTTCATCAATTTCCAGCAATATCTATAGTATACAAGCAAAAATGAGTTGGTTATATTAATAAATCTAACTGATGACACAGGTGTATTTATCCTTCTGGCATTGGGTTCACACCTACTTTGAGCTCTGCCCTCATGCTCCACTCATGCTCCCACTGAGCCTAATTGTCAGCTCTCGGACTACTTAGTGCACCTCCAAGGGTTTGGTATGATTTTCCCTCAGCTTTGACTGCTCCTAACTTCACCTTCCAAATGAGCAAAGCTTGGGAAACCTTTGGACCCAACTCCCTCAGGAAGCACCCCCTAATCAGGCAGAATGAGTGTCTTCTGAGAAGTCCCACAACCAGATACCTGCACCTCCTGTATCCTCAAGGCAGAAGCTCAAACTGTTCATGAGGACCCTGCTCCCACAGCAAGTACCTATTTTTCTGTCCTCCAGCATGTCCTGTATTTAGAGCTTGTTACTCTGGAGTCCATTTAGTTTTCCAGATCCTCTCCATATGAGTTCCAACTCTTCTCATGCCTTTTTTCTCCATTCCTCCTGCTGCTTTGCTGGCATAGCTCCTCCTTGTCCATCTGAGATGGCTGCAGTGACCCCTTTGTGCCTATCCCTGGTCTTGTACTCTCGAACCTCTTCTGCACACTTTCTTCTAAAAATATATATCAAAGGGCATATCTGACTGTGCCAGTCTCCTCCATGAGACTTCACACTGGTGTCATTTGTTGAGAACAAAGTCTAACCTCCTTAGTATGTCAAGTCGAATATGGCCACCCATGATCTGACCTCCGTCCATCTCTCCCACCCAAATTCCCACTACTTGTGGCTCCATACCTCATTTTCCAGCCATGCTGAGCCATTTTTATTTCACCCTGAGGCCTTTGATATTTTATACTTATGAACTTTGCTCAAGGCGCTCCTTCTTTTTGTAATGTTCTTCAAAACATAGTTAATTTCTGATTATCCATCAAGACTCCATCATCTCCTCTTTCAGCAAGAGGAGATCAGTTAACTAACCTCTGGGCTCTTGCAGCATCTCAGTACATATTTCTATGTAATAATCTTAGTGATCTCTTTATGCAACCTCTAAATGACAGGGCAATGTGATTTCTTAATTATTATTATATCCTCAACATTTAGCATTGTATTTGTCACACACTAAGTTCTCAGTAAGTGTTTAAATGAATGTATGAAAGAACAGAGATTAACAACACTCCACAGGCCATATGAAAGACAAGAGAATGAATCTTAGTGAAATCAAGACATGAGTCTTATGACAAAGATTCTGTTGATAGCTTCCAACATAAGAGATGGCTCTGAAAAGATAAGGGCTAGCAGTGTAGCTCTCGTGGAAGACCTGTATTGATTCTGCTTAAGAGTCCATTTGGGGCAGGCAGATGCTTAGTGAAGAAAAGGTGACTGTTCAAGATTCAGACAGGTGGCTATTGTTGGGGATACTCTTAAAGGGATGGCCTGATTTTCTCTTTTATTTGGGGCTCAGAAGTATGCTGGATTTTGAGGCAGAAAAGTACTTACTGAGGATCAGGCTGAAGCACAGTCTTGCAGAATTGGCAGGGAGTTGCAAAATGAAGGAAACAGTCACAGCAACCGTATGGAAGCTTGTCTTTTGCAAAACTGGGCTAGAACACGTAGGCAGTGCAAGAGGATTACTAAGCAAATAAGATGCTGTCTTGGAGGCTTTATTTTCTTTCTGCCAGTGGCAAGGCTTGGTCTAGATTGTGAGGTATGTGGACTAAAAGGAGGGCTAAGTGAGACCTGTTGAAAAAGTTGGAGCTGTTCTGTGAGAACAAACCATGGCCAGGCATCACGGCAAGCTTGGCCAGCCACTTTCAACTTTTTCTCACTCCTCATCTCTATTCAAATAACAAAATTTTTGCAATTGCATGTTTATCAACCAATCTGTGCTTACTTTGGGGCTTGTTACTGCTTGTTAATAAGCAGTAAACAGGGCTTGGGATTAAAATGGTGAACAAGACATAATGTTTCCTTGTGGAGATAACCAGTGAGGTCAATTTACAAGGAACAAGCAATTTCAAATGTGATTGATCATACTGAAGGGACAGTGCACAGAGACTTGGGAGAATGTGGTTGTTTAATTTATTCTCATGAATCAAGGAATGAAGGATTTGCTAGAAAAAGTTAGGTAGAAGATGTATAGAGGTGCCATCATAAGCAGAAGCCCTGAGATAGGATAGAGAGAGACGTGACACCAGCATGGTGAAGTGGGACTATGCTCGATAAGCCTGGAGAGAGAGAGTAGAAACCTTATTTAGAGGCTATAAGAAACTATAGGAAGGACTTTAGACCTTGTTTCTAAAGGTCTAGAAGTCATTGGAATGTTTTAACATCACCATGCTTATGTTTTAAAATGGTGGCTCTGGCTGCACTATGGGGAAGAAAGGGAGCAAAGGTAGAAGTGGAGTGTCTGGTTAGAAGTCTGCTACTTGTTCCAAGCATGAGATGATGCTGAGCCTGATCATGGTGGTATTGGGGATGAAGTAAAGTGTATCGATTGGAAAGATGTGCAGGAATAGATGAGACAGTTTTGGCCTTTTGGTAGATGTGGCCAGAGAAAGAATAGTTAATAATGACTTCTAAGCTTTGCAGTTGAACAACCTGATATATAGTAGTAGCATTTCCCCCCCCGCCCCCGAGATAGGTTTTTGGTAGCAATTCAGTGTAGGGATGGTGCATTCAGGATCCCTTAAGACATCATATGGGTAATGAGCCTGATAACGAGATTGGATGACTCCTGGAAGGCATCTGTGTGGATGCAGTTACCTGGCCAGTGGTTTTCAAAGTGTGACCCCCTAGCCCAGAATCGTTAATATCACTGGGGAACTTAGACATGCAGATGTTCAGGCCCCAGCACTGACTGTGTCAGAAACTTTGAGTGTAGGGCCCAACAACCTGTACTAATAAGCTTTTCACCTGATTTCGATGTACATGGAAGCTTAAGAACCACTACCTAAGGTAATGAAAGGTAGACTGAGCGGGGGAAAAGGGGTCTACGTAGGGCTTATGTGTATTTGTTATTTTACTCCCAAAACAGTTTAGTTTATGATGAACTTTATGTTATTCAAATGTTATACGTTTTTTCATTCTATCATCTGGGCGTGTCAGTGGAGAATGCAGCAGTTTTAACAGGATCTATGTGGTCCTGGTGGAGAAGGTAATGGCAACCCACTCCAGTGTTCTTGCCTAGAGAATCCCAGGGACAGGGAGCTGTGGGCTGCCGTCTATGGGGTCGCACAGAGTCAGACACGACTGAAGTGACTTAGCAGCAGCAGCAGCATATGGTCCTGGAATTTTACTTTACATTAGAGTTTTGAGCTTTTTCATGTAAGGTAAGAGGTAAGTGCTCTTTTTTAGAGATGCCTTTTTTGTATGCATAACCTGAAATTCAATTGTTGTCCTTTTTGGAGGACTGAGGAAAAACTGCTTTTAGTAAGTGAATAAGGGATAAATACTTGTGTTTTCATTAGATAGAGGTTTCTTCAAGGCAAACTTACAGTATGTAAATTGTTGAAATAGGTATTATGTAGGAGTTACTTAGATTAAACCTTGGAAACTACTTTCCAAAGGGTAGATGCTACTTGGTGAGTCTTTTAAAGTTGCTTTTGACAGCTAATTTGTTCACATAATAGCGTAAGGTTTCTCCTCTTGTGCTTCATATTTTTCAAAAGAGAATTTTTTTTTCCATTATAATGAACTCTGATAAATATATGAGATAATTGATGGACTACATCTGCATAAAAAGAATTCAACTTGCTAAATACAATACTCGTGACAAACGGAATGCATTTAGACTCCTCAGTTCTGGGATTGCATTCTGTCACTATGCTCAAGAATAATATGGAACATCATGAAAAAATGGAAAGCGGATCAGTAGAAGAGATTTCTTTAAGGTGGCACTGAAGTTTATCATAATGGGAGGCAGGTAATGATAACTTCCAAGTGATGGAATGTATGCTATAGTACATTTGCTTGACACATTTTCTTTGAATGAAAAAGTTTCTTTTTTATTTTTTAATGTAAAAGATAAGCTGGCTTCCTTCTATCCCCATTTGATGGGCAGCTACATAGTAGGTGCTAGAAAAGGCAAACTGGTGGTTTTTCAGTTGAGTGAGGAAGATACATACACATACACACATAATCACAGATGGTAGGAGCAGGAATCACACAGATTCAAAGCAAATACCAATGAAGAAAGGTATTCTAGAATCAGAATACAGGGGACATGGAAGATGGATGGAGGTATTAAAGACCATGGCACATTCAGGGCAGTGCAGGTGTCCAAGATCGCATGATCAGAGCATTAGATGCTTGAGTTGCAGTCCAGTGATGCTAGAGAAATAGCTCAGTACCTGCTGGCAAATACCTTCCTGTGCAATGCTAAGAATTCTGACCTTGATCTTGAAGCTTTGGGTTTCTATGTAAGGATTTTAACGTAGGAAGTCATAAACTCAAATTTGCATTTTAGAAAGATCATTGCATAATATTATGTTAGTGTATCAGGAGGGACCAACCTGAGATAGGCACGGATGGCTCCTGGGTTTTTGCTTCAAGCCATAGGTTTGACTGTCTGTGTATTGGCCCATTTCTTTATTTTTCAAACAAAGTTTGCTGCTTGTACAGGTTACAGACTTGAGGACAGACCCAGGGAAAATCACAGAGAAGCATTGGATCACACAGATAGAAGAAAAACACAACACGTTTTTAGATATGGGATTGTGACTCAGAAGTGAAACGAGGGGAGAGTTTGAAATAGGAAGAGGAAGCCCACAGTGTCAAATATTAATGGTGGGATAAGGACTAAAATTTCTCTAAAGGAAGTGTCACCAGTCAGTTTGAAAAGTGCAGTTTTGAGAGGCTTCTTGGGGGGCAGGCAGAAGTGGAATTGTTGAGAGCTGAAGATTAATTAAAAGCTAAAGAATTAGAGTTGGGGGTGTATAGTTGAGCAGAAAAGGAGGAAAGGACATAGGTAGGAAACAGTATTATGTGAGAGGAGTGGTTTTCAATTGCAGGAGGTTTATGTGTTAGGTTAAAGTGCAGGAGAGGGAGGGTGAGAGATTAAAGAGTTAGAGGAGAGCAGGGAACACTGATAGATGACGTACTTGAGGGAAGTAGATTGGATGGGATCCAGCACCAAGGTGGTGGGTCAGTGATAGAGGAGAACAGATGTGCTTGCTCTCAGAGAAGGTGTAAGTAGCCAAGCTATAGCGCCAGGTAAACTTCTAAGTGGACTTGGATTATACTCTTTAGGAAAGCATTTCTGTGTGGTGGGTTGGTATTCTGTAAGTCTTCTTTTAGAAGAGATAATGGAGGGTTAGCTGGATTTAAACACATTAGTCCATATTTTGATAAAATAATTCTTTCTTTCCTGATGTCAACACTGGTTATTGTTTTTTTTAAACTGTAGTACATACTACGAGAAATTAAAATTCATATTTAACATCCTCTTCCACATAGAGAAGAAAATATTATATTCACCATAGGATATTTACAACAATCATTTTCATTCTTCAACTATAAGAGGAAATAAGTGACTCTTTGGAGAGGCCAAAGTTTATATCAAACATTTATAGTTTTTGTATTAATATTTGTTATTCAGTTTTACAATTGGCATAATTGTGTGTTTTCCAAGGTAATATGTACTTGATTTGGCCTAAACATCTTGTCGTTTATTCAGTCTTCTCCTGTGAATGAATTTATTGTACACAGATAACATTTCTTCATGTTTATGTTCTTTTTTTGGTGGATGAGACAATGTAATAATACAAAAACTTAAAGACTGATATTTGTTTTGACAAGGAAATGAATCGTGTAAAGGTTGCCTTATATGGGCAAATGCTGCTTTTTGACATAAATATTACATGAAAACCTCCTTTGTCTTCACAAACTCTGCTCTGCCGTGTAATCAAATCATGCCTGGGCGTGTGATCGTAGACACTAACGACTTTGCATATAGACGTAGCATAGTCCTTATGCCAGGGTTCCGAGGCTGAGGTACTCTCTTCCTCTGAGGTCCTGGCTTTTGTGCCTTACGTGGTCACTGGGTTACTCTACCTACTTCAGAAATAATAAAGAATAGGCATGATTTGCAGGTACTTCAAAGTTACCAAGGATCAGCAAAAGTACCCTACGGATATAGTTATCATTTTCTGTTTGTTGCTTGTTTTTGTCTTTTCTTTTCATTTTTCTTTTTTTGTGAGGTTGAATTTTTGAAATCAGCAAATTACCATTGTATTTTCCCATTGCTACATCACAAAGCAAAAGCCTATTACTGGAAGCCTGCCCTGGGCAAAACTGTGAGATAGGTGAAGTTTGTCTTAGACATCTGCTTCCTCCCTTTTCTCACTCTGCCAGCTCCCAAACCTCTAAGGCTCTGGAGTTCCTCCTGCCTAGGGGGATTCACACAGCGTTAGTGATTGATTGCATCCTAATATCTCCGTCTTCCAAGGATATCGGCTTTTAGGAGACTATCTGGGGAGAATAATACATAACAGAAAGGAGTAAACCTCTAATGGCAAAATACAAAACATCATTGTTGAGGGGGCTGATGAGTCAGAAACTGTGGGGCAGAGACCTTCTAAGTATAAAGCAAGTGTATAAATGGCTGCTTCCTCTGCTCTTTTTGTAAAGCTGGGGTTATTAATGATTGTGTGTGCATGCTAAATCTCCTCAGTTATGTCCGACTCTGTGCGACCCCATGGACTATAGCCAGCTAGGCTCCTCTCTCCATGGGATTCTCCAGAATCCTTTGAATTATCATACTTGACTGTGTTAATATACAGGCATGAATGGGCTGGCATTACCCTACTCTTCTTTGAAGAAGATACTCTGTAGTGATAGAAAGAGTAAATTGAGACTATTTTTACACCATGGCTCATGAACTCATAGACATGAGGGAATGATCCTTGTTTAGCATTTCAATTTGTGGTCTATCTTGGAATCATATTTTAATTAACTCAGCCAACACCTTAGTGGGTGATAAGTAATATTATCCCTGGAGAATGGTATATAGAAAAAATGTAATCTAATCTGAAAGCTTGAGAGTGGAAAAAAAGATTGCCCTTATCAAGTCTGTTAAAGATCGGGTTAGAGAGATCACTCAAGGTTAAGAGTCTCCCGCTAAGAAGTTGCCCAGTAAATCAGTGAGAGAACTGCAAGGAGAACATCTGAGCTTCTGGCCTCTTAGGGCACAGAGTCACTGTTTACTTTAAGGCCACATTTATAATCACAGTTAGTGACCTCAGGAGACCAGTGCTCCCAGCAGTGAAGCAGATGGCACATTTCTTCTGTTACCCTACAGCTCATGAGCCATGATGCTAACCAAGTGATATAGGAATGTTAAGTAACAACAAATTAGGCTCTGTTAAAATCATGACATTGAATATATCTCTATAGCTTCCTGTTTCCAAAGACTTTACAGTTATATTTATAACTCTTTCAAACCACTTGAAATTCCTCTCATTGAAAATCACTACGCTTCTTTTCAGTGCTTAAAGAAACAGCTATCTGGTGGGACCATACATATTTTGATGGTAAATTTGTATTTAGGAGGAAGAAAGGTTATCCAGCTCCACAACTGGATGAGGTCTTATAAAACTCCACAACTGGATGAGGTCTTATTAAAACTTATAGAAATATAGCATATTAACACTAAAAGAGATCTTGGAGGTTGGGAGGAAATTAATTTGTAATTGGGCTCCTTGGACCAAACTCATTATGAAAACCACTCAGATAACAGGGCGTTAAATCAGTTAAGGGTGGTCTTTGGAGAACCAAGTTTTCTGGAACACTGGGAAGCTAGGGCAGAGACATAGATCAAGGACACCCGGGCCCTGCTCCGCTTTCACCTTGTGGAAGAGGCTGTGACCTTGCCCGCACTGAGCTTGATCCAAGAACTAGGAAAAGTGCCGTTTGTAAACATCCTTTAAATGGAAACATGTCTATAGCAGCATAAGTTCTTTCTGGGTAAATGATTTTGACCATATGTATAAAAGGGCAGTGACATGATTAGAATTTGGCTGTTTCACAGTTTCGCCAGGAAGGTCCTATATCCCAGGCTAAATAAATTGGGACTCAGTTTAATCCTGCAGTAGACATATAAGTTTAATTAAGCCTCAATTTTACAGATGAGGGAAACACAGTTTATAGAAAAAAAATGACTTGCCTAGATTGACAGATCACCTTAGTGCCAGAGAGGAGACAACCCAGGTCTCTTGACCCTGCTATAATCATCTATAACTTCATGACTCAGAAAAGAAAACCCTGACCCCATTAAAACCATTAATTTTCTGATAATGACACCATCATACTTCAGTCATTTGGGTCTTTTTTTCACGTATTCATTAATTTAACAAATACTTAGTAAATCCCTGCAGTGGTAGCGTGAGTAAAACAGATCCAAGCCCTTGCTCTCAGGAATCTTACTTTATAGTTGAGGAAGATGGACCATAAACTAAATGAGTAAGATATGATTTAAAGTATGTTTTAAATTAGTTTATGTTAAATGGTGGTTAAGTGCCATGAAAAAAAGATAAAATGGAAAAGAGTGGAGTTGTGTGTGTGTGTCCTGATGTCATTCTAAATAGAATGGTCAGGGAGGACCTTGCTGACTCTGTAATCAGTCATTTCCCCAGTCATCGTATATCATCTGCTCCTTCATGCCTACAACATCTGCATTTCTCTTCCCATTCCCCAGAAGAGCAACAGAACACTCCCTCTATTGTTACTTGACCACATATTCTCTCTTGGTCTCATAAGCTAAGGTATCCATTATCCTGCATCCAGCCTCAAGAAACCAGACCAGAATTCTGTCACCCTCTCCTGCCTCTGAAGCTTCCCCGATTCCTCCTTCAAGACAGCCTCATCACCAGGAGACTCACTCTTTGTGATATGATCACCTCTCCTGCCCCATCTTCCCTTCTGTTTGGACAGGCTGCTTTCTTCCTCTGTTCTGTTTTTGCTCATTGAATGCTCTTCTACCAGTTGAAACTCTGACGATCTTTTACAGTCTGTCCCAAATGTTGTCCCTTTCCAGAGAGTTTCTGATCTCCCCACACCCCCACCCCCAAAAAAGTTCCCGTTCACTCTTTTAGTGAAATACTTGGCCTCTTAAATCAGCTCTTCATTAGCACAGTTCTTGGTACATTGTAACTGCTCCATAAGGGTTTGTTGAAAAGTTGAATGATACTTATCAGATTCCATTGGGAATCAGAAATCCCAACAAAAGTTGAAGTTTCAATTTGGATTAAAAATACTGCTCATGGAAATGTAGCCAAGATGTAGGAAAAAAAAAAAAAAAACACTTAATAGAATATATTTCAAACAGAAAAAGCCTTTCAGTAATATAGTCTGTTCTATGTTCAGGGACAGTTGCAGAGAGAATGAATTCACGTGAATTTATGTGGGAAGCTGGCTGTCAGCTGAACCATGTGAAAATGAATCTGCCTTAAACTGTTTTCTGCTAAAATAAGCAACATTTTAGAAATGTTGTCTATCTCTTTAGGTTAGTGCTAAATTATCCCACAGCTCTCTGAAGCTCATCAACTTAATAATTGTTTCCAATGATCTGTAAACGAGCTTGCTTAAAATAATTAACCTTTTTACTTATTTGTATAAAAGACTTGGATAACAAAAGATTGGAAGTTGATGGGGTCAATTCAGGATATCTGGGTCCTCAACCCATTGGTTCCTATCCTGAGTATCAGGCTGCACAGCTGTGGGTACCAATGACTTGCCTCTGGGAGATTTATCATTTTCTCCCCAGTCTACATTTGCCATGACCTAAGAGCTGCTGCTTCACTAGCAGATGGAGTATGGGGAGTAGACGGATGCTTCGATACACAGTGTCCCCAGCCTTAGGATGGAGGGGCAACCTCCCTGGAGGTCACATGAATTTTGCTTGGATATCAACCTTACTGTCTAATCTTCTGTATAAACTTGGCCCACTTCTAGTCTGTCAGTTTTGGTTTCTGGTTTGTAATTAATCCATGGCTAATGCTAGTATCCAGCCCTAAAGTTCCCATTCATAACTGAATTCCTTTGGGGCAGAAACCTAAAGAAAATTCCTGCTTAGAGAATTAGTTTCTTCTGGGCAAATTTTTCAGATGTGTACTTGCCAAGAGGGTACATATAAAAGAAAACAAATGAAATCTTCATCCGCTGTCTTCAGCAGAAATTATCTGGAAGCATCTTTTATACCTAAGAGTCTTCCCTGGTGGCTCAGACTGCAAAGCATCTGCCTGCAATGCGGGAGACCGGGGTTCGATCCCTGGGTTGGAAAGGAGAAGGAAACGGCAACCCACTCCAGTACTCTTACCTGGACAGTCCCACAGATGGAGGAGCCTGGTAGGCTACAGTCCATGGGGTCGCAAAGAGTCGGACACGACTGAGTGACTTCACTTTCACTTTCACTTTATACCTAAAGGATTAGACTCTATGGGGTGAGCTAATAGACCCAAATCTGGATCTCTTCTCTTAGAGCGCTTTTAATCCTGCATAATTTTGATGACAGACTCACTCACTGCCCTTCATTTAGCACCATTCTTCCTAAAATGAGATTTCTTTAATAGTGATTTCCATGTTGCCAAATACAGTGAACAAATCTTAATCCTCATTTTTCTGGACTATCAGGTAAGGTAACTTTCTTCACATGGCTTCCAGGGAAGCCATATTCTTCTGGTGTCTCCCTTTTTCCCTAGTCACTTCTTAGTTCTTTCTCTTGTTCTTCTTGCTCTTTCTGATCTCTGATGACTGTAGTCCCCCAGTGCTCAGTGCTTGGATCTCTTCTCTAACAACAAAGTCTCCTGGTGATTTCATTCAGGCCAATGGTTTAAATACCATCTATATGCTGATGAATCCCAAATTTACATCTCTATTCCAGATTTACACCAGCTTCCCTGGTGGCTCGGAAGGTAAAGCGGCTGCCTGTGATGCAGGAGACCCAGGTTCAATCCCTGGGTTGGGAAGATCCCCTGGAGAAGGAAATGGCAACCCACTCCAGTACTCTTGCCTGGAGAATCCCATGGACGAAGGAGACTGGTAGGCTACAGTCTATGGGGTCTCAAAGAGTCAGACATGACTGTGGGACTTCACTTTGACTTTTGATTCTAGATTTATCTCCTAAACTGCAGATTCAATTATCTAGTGGGCCATTTGTCATCTCCATTTAGATGCCTGATTAGATAAAGTCCAAAATATTCAAAGCAGAACTCCTGATTATCCCTATGGAATCTGCTTCTCCCATAGTCTTCCTCTTCTCAGTAAATGGCCATTTTATCCTTCCAGGGTCTTAGGCTAGAAAATTTGGGGTTTATGCTTGATTCTTCTCTTCTTATACTCCTCATCTAATCTGTCAGCAAATCTTGTGGGTTGTTTCTTCAAGGTATATCCAGAAAATAAGTATTTTTCACTACCTCTACCTCTCTAAGTCATCATCTTTTACCTACTTCTTATACCAACCTCCTAACTGGTGCTCCATTTTCTACCTTTGGGACCCTTTTCTTTTCTCACAATACCAGTCACAATTACTGTGCCATTTTTTTCACTCCCAACTCTTCTTTGGTTTCCTATCTCTCTCTCAGTAACTGGGAAAGGTCTTATAATGGCTTACATGGTACTGTACTTTCAGCCTCTCATTTACCACTCTGAACTCACCATTTTATGACTCCCTTCCCAATCATAATGTTCAGCACACTGGCCTCCTTGCTATTACTCTCTGAGCAAACAAATAGGACTAGACTGTCAAATCACAGAAACGTGAATCAGAAATCTTACCCACTCAGTTCAGTTCAGTTGCTCAAGTTGTGTCTGATTCTTTGTGACTCCCATGAACTGCAGCTTGCCAGGCTTCCCTGTTCATCACCAACTCCCAAAGCTTACTCAAACTCATGACCACCGAACCAGTGATGCCATCCAACCATCTCATCCTCTGTTATCCCCTTCTCCTCCTGTCTTCAATCTTTCCCAGCATCAGGGTCTTTTCAAATGAGTTGGTTCTTCACGTCAGGTGGCCAAAGTATTGGAGTTTCAGCATCAGCATTAGTATTTCCAATGAATATTCAGTACTGACTCACTTTTGGTGGGACTGGTTGGATCTCCTTGCAATCCAATGAGTTTTCTCCAACACCACAGTTCAAAAGCATCAATTCTTTGGTGCTCAGCTTTCTTTATAGTACAACTCTCACATCCATACATGACTACTGGATATAGGCAATCAAAAGAATTAGACAAACTAGAGAGATGTCCAGGTTGGTGAAGGCACCTCTCAAGGTCCTTCCCACATTGGAGCTGATCCTCTGGTTTAGAATAGATAAGATTATCTCAGACAGAGGAATGTTTAAATTATAAGACATCTCCTTTTTATCTTCTAGAGTTATATCTGTATATGATAGAGACAAGATACATATCCAATAAGCTGTTATTCAAGGAGACATCCTTCACACATCTAAGGTTCTATTCACTAGATAATCCTGAGCTAGATACATCTTGCTATAGGCATTTCAGAGATTGTCTCTTCTTCCTGGATAAACACCATTCATCTACTACTCAGAAGTCTAAGTGGTAGAAATGACAAATAGCAAAAGATTTAGAGACTTAACTGCTTTCCTTGTTATCTTCTTCCATCCCTTCCCATTCCACCTCCCCACTTTTTCCTCCCACTTAGGCAAGCACAGTCCTGTTATTGTTGGTTGCACTTGATCTTATGTCTTCCTGAAGTGCTCTAGACTCAGACTTCTCACAGGCTACTCTTAACTTCCTTCAGCTCTTCTACACTGACCTTTCTTGATGAGATGTCAACCGCATTCCCAGATACAGTCTTTTCCCAGCCTTTGCCCTTCTCTACTTATTCCTGTTTGAAATAGTATTATTTCACTAGTCATCTTTTTTATAGATAGTTTGTGTCATTAGAAAAGAAGTCCCACGGGGGCTGAGATTTATGCTTATGGCTGTACCCCTAATTCCTAGGACGGTACATGGCAGTGGTGGGCTCTCTGTGCTTGTTGCGTGGATTACTGTTTCTCCTTCCCTACACCACTAAGATGGCTGAAGATCTCATCTCTTCTCATGTTGACTGTTGTGGTCATCTCCTAACAGACTTCTGGCATACCGTTCCCAATGTTCTCTTCTAAAACTTGAAGCTGCTCTGTGAGAATATCTCATTCCTGCTTAAAATCCTTCAGTGGCTCCTCACAGTTTTCAGGAGAAATTCCATCTTTCTTAGCATGACACCTGAGGCTTGATTAACTCTCCAACCGCATTGCAGTCTTCCTCTCACTTATACTTACGGGCTTTCCTTCTCATTTTGCCCCTAGATTTTCATACCTGAAATGCCTGTCTGAATCATCTGAATAACTGGTTCCTGATGATTTAGCCTAAGGCTCTTTCCTGTAATGTTTCACCTTATTCCCTTTAGTCTGGGTTAAATTTTCTTCTCCAATAGCAACCATGCCTGTCTTTGCTGCAGCATTTTTGCATTATATAATAATTGGCCTTAAACGTATATGTCTTATTCATTAGACTTCAAGCTTCTTGAGTTCCATTCATTTTATATCTCTAAGACATTTGGTAATTTGATTCATAATAGACCCTCAAAATGTGTTGACTATATGAAACTCTAAACCAAAGGGCAAAAGGGACATTTAGATAGGGAGTAGCTTAAAAAAAAAAAAAAAAAAAAAGAGTTCTAATTTGATTACACAAGACACAGAAGACTATCTCCTTAATCAGGTCTTGTAGAATATACAAGGCAGTAATCATAGAGAGTAGCAACTAAGTACGTACCCTTCCTCGGGTCAGGTCTAGGAGGGAAATGACATTGCTGAGAGTTGGATAATGAACAGGGAATATTATGCTGTGCATTTACTTCTAAGTTCTAAATTTTGAGAAGGGCCTTTTGAGCAAGAGACTTGCTCATCTTTACCCCATCCTTAAAGGCCCTGGAGAAATCAGCCACTATGAATCCTTGTGATTTTATAGAATAGGTCAAGTTAAAGAAGTTAATGGAAATCTTTTGACCCACGAAATTATTATATTACACTACAAGTCAAGTGTTAACTAGAGAGGGCACATTTTCTACCGAGACTCACAACTCTTGGCCTCTTAGAATTTTTATTCTTGATTCCAAATATCAAATTTGTCATTTCTACCACATGCTTTATCATCTCCATGTGTGTTTACACTGAAATCAAAGATTAATAAGTGATAATTTTTAAATTGCAATTTTTATCTACTGATTCACTAATTTAGGCTGGTAACTAGAGAGGGCACATTTTCTACCAAGACTCACAACTCTTGGCCTCTTAGAATTTTTATTCTTGATTCCAAATATCAAATTTGTCATTTCCACCACATGCTTTATCATCTCCATGTGTGTTTACACTGAAATCAAAGATTAATAAGTGATAATTTTTAAATTGCAATTTTTATCTACTGATTCACTAATTTAGGCTGGTATGGCTTTTATTCGGAGAAGGCAATGACACCCCACTCCAGTACTCTTGCCTGGAAATTCCCATGGATGGAGGAGCCTGGTAGGCTGCAGTCCATGGGGTTGCAAAGAGTCAGACACGACTGAACAACTTCACTTTCACTTTTCACTTTCATGCATTGGAGAAGGAAATGGCAACCCACTCCAGTGTTCTTGCCTGGAGAATCCCAGGGATGGGGGAGCCTGATGGGCTGCTGTCTACGGGGTTGCACAGAGTCGAACACGACTGAAGTGACTTAGCAGCATGGCTTTTATTAAACTTGTTACATGGCAAACTTTATTAATTGGGTAAATAGAAAATTTCTATATATAATTTACAGCTTCCTGGGTGGCTCAGCAGTAAAGAATATGCCTGTAATGCAAGAGCTGCAGAAGAAATGTGCTCGATCCCTGGGTCAGGAAGATCCCCTGGAGGAGGTTATAGCAACCCACTCCAGTATTCTTGCCTGGAGCATCCTATGGACAGAGAAGCCTGGTGGGCTATAGTCTATAGGGTTGCAAAGAGTCAGACACGACTGAAGCGACTTAGCATACACACGTATATAATTTATATTCCTGTAATTTGTAATACCTGTTGCAATTGCTTAGTTCTTTAGAGAAAACAATCCCTTTCTCATATATTTCACATAAAAACAACTAATTCTTATAACTATTTTTCAGCAGTGCAATGCATTATGATTAAAATGTCTTGGGAAATAGGTTTATAAGGTATAGAAAATATTGTTATGAAAAGATTCTTGTTAATATAAATCTTCACTTGACTTATAGGTGTTCCCCCAAATATAAAATCTGTTTTGCTTTAATTTAATATGGTCTTTTTAGACCAAGTCCAAAACAGTCTACCTTAATACTAGATTCTGCTGTGTAGTGAACTGGCCATAGGACCAGTAGAGTTTGATCTCAATATTCCTGAATTCAGGTTACAGTTTAGAAAATTAATGTTTTGGTTCCTCAGTTATTTGCTAGTAACTCTAAGTACTGTAAAATGAAAATTTAACATGTTAACTTAAAAATATGCTCTTATTTTCATAAAACCAGTATTTTTGAAGACATTGCTATAAATATGAGCCATTGCATAGAAGATACAAGATACACAAACATGAGAGGGTGCTTAGTGATTAATTGAAGACTTCCTGCTATTTTGTGAACATTTGTTAACACATATTTGTGAGTATTTTACCCTTGATCTTCTTATTTTGAATCAATTCACCTTTTTTCTTCTCAAGTATTTACCTTGTAGTTCTTTGTGATCAACCCACATATGAAGGATGACAAGTGAACTGATCTTTAATTCATTTCTCCAAATATCTGCTTCATTCAAATTGTGATAGAAAGAAGCACATAAGAACAAATCTTAGTTATCATTATTTTATTGATGTTTATTTAGTAGTCTTCATGCCAAAGTGGTGGGGTTTAATACTGATACATTATTGTACTAGGAAAAATTGTTTTAAAAAAACATGCTTTATTTATTTTTTTAAATATAAATTTATTTATTTTAATTGGAGGCTAATTACTTTACAATATTGTATTGATTTTGCCATACATCAACATGAATCCGCCACTGGTGTACACGTGTTCCCCATCCTGAACCTCCCTCCCACCTCCCTCCACATACCATCCCTCTGGGTCATCCCATTGCACCAGCCCTGAGCATCCTGTATCATGCATTGAACCTGGACTGATGATTCATTTCACATATGATATTATGCATGTTTCAGTGCCGTTCTTGCAAATCATCCCACCCTTGCCCTCTCCCACAGAGTCCCAAAGACTGTTCTATACATCTGTGTCTCTTTTGCTGTCTCGCATACAGGGTTATCATTACCATCTTTCTAAATTCCATGTGTATGTGTTAGTATACTGTATTGGTGTTTTTCTTTCTGGCTTACTTCACTCTGTATAATAGGCTCCAGTTTCATCCACCTCATTAGAACTGATTCAAATGTATTCTTTTGAATGGCTGAGTAATACTCCATTGTGTATATGTACCACAGCTTTCTTATCCATTCATCTGCTGATGGACATCTAGGTTGCTTCCATGTCCTGGCTATTATAAACAGTGCTGCGATGAACACTGGGGTACACATGTCTCTTTCCCTTCTGGTTTCCTCAGTGTGTATGCCCAGCAGTGGGATTGCTGGATCATAAGGCAGTTCTATTTCCAGTTTTTTAAGGAATCTCCACACTGTTCTCCATAGTGGCTGTACTAGTTTGCATTCCCACCAACAGTGTAAGAGGGTTCCCTTTTCTCCATACCCTCTCCAGCATTTATTATTTGTAGACTTTTGGATTGCAGCCATTCTGACTGGCGTGAAATGGTACCTCATTGTGGTTTTGATTTGCATTTCTCTGATAATGAGTGATGTTGAGCATGTTTTCATGTGTTTGTTAGCCACCTGTATGTCTTTGGAGAAATGTCTGTTTAGTTCTTTGACCCATTTTTTGATTGAGTCATTTATTTTTCTGGAATTGAGCTGCAGGAGTTGCTTGTATATTTTTGAGATTAGTTGTTTGTCAGTTGCTTCATTTGCTATTATTTTCTCCCATTCTGAAGGCTGTCTTTTCACCTTGCTTATAGTTTCCTTTGTTGTGCAGAAGCTTTTAAGTTTAATTAGGTCCCATTTGTTTATTTTTGCTTTTATTTCCAATATTCTGGGAGGTGGGTCATAGAGGATCCTGCTGTGATTTATGTTTGAGAGTGTTTTGCGTATGTTCTCCTCTAGGAGTTTTATAGTTTCTAGTCTTACATTTAGATCTTTAATCCATTTTGAGTTTATTTTTGTGTATGGTGTTAGAAAGTGTTCTAGTTTGATTCTTTTACAAGTGGTTGACCAGTTTTCCCAGCACCACTTGGTAAAGAGATTGTCTTTTCCCCATTGTTTATTCTTGCCTCCTTTGTCAAAGATAAGATGTCCATAGGTGCGTGGATTTATCTCTGGGCTTTCTATTTTGTTCCATTGATCTATATTTCTGTCTTTGTGCCAGTACCATACTGTCTTGATGACTGTGGCTTTGTAGTAGAGCCTGAAGTCAGGCAGGTTGGTTCCTCCAATTCCTTTCTTCTTTCTCAAGGTTGCTTTGGCTATTCGAGGTTTTTTGTATTTCCATACAAATTGTGAAATTATTTGTTCTAGCTCTGTGAAAAATTCCTTTGGTAGCTTGATAGGGATTGCATTGAATCTATAGATTGCTTTGGGTAGTATACTCATTTTCATTATATTGATTCTTTCAATCCACAAACATGGTATATTTCTCCCTCTATTGGTGTCCTCTTTGATTTCTTTCACCAGTGTTTTATAATTTTCTATGTATAGGTCTTTAGTTTCTGTACGTAGATATATTACTAAGTATTTTATTCTTTTTGTTGCAATGTGGATGGAATTGTTTCCGTAATTTCTCTTTCTATTTTCTCATTATTAGTGTATATGAATGCAAGGGATTTCTGTGTGTTGATTTTATATCCTGCAACTTTACTATATTCATTGATTAGCTCTAGTAATTTTCTGGTGCAGTCTTTAGGGTTTTCTGTGTAGAGGATCATGTCATCTGCAAACAGTAAGAGTTTTACTTCTTCTTTTCCAATTTGGATTCCTTTTATTTCTTTTTCTGCTCTGATTGCTGTGGCCAAAACCACCAAAACTATGTTGAATAGTAGTGGGGAAAGTGAGCACTCTTGTCTTGTTCCTGACTTTAGGGGAAATGTTTTCAATTTTTCACCATTGAGGATAATGTTTGCCGTGGGTTTGTCATATATAGCTTTTATTATGTTGAGGTATATTCCTTCTATTCCTGCTTTCTGGAGAGTTTTTATCATAAATGGATGTTGAATTTTGTCAAAGGTTTTTTTCTGCATCTATTGAGATAATCATATGGCTTTTATTTTTCAATTTGTTAATGTGGTGTATTACATTGTGATTTGCAGATATTGAGGAATTCTTGCATCCCTGGGAAAAAGCCCACTCAGTCATGATGTATGATCTTTTTAATGTGTTGTTGGATTCTGATTGCTAGAATTTTATTAAGGATTTTTGCATCTATGTTCATGAGTGATATTGGCCTATAGTTTTCTTTTTTTGTGGCATCTTTGTCAGGTTTTGGTATTAGGGTGATGGAGGCCTCATAGAATGAGTTTGGAAGTTTACCTTCCTCTGCAATTTTCTGGAAGAGTTTGAGTAGGATAGATGTTAGCTCTTCTCTAAATTTTTGGTAGAATTCAGCTGTGAAGCCGTCTGGACCTGGGCTTTTGTTTGCTGGAAGATTTCTGGTTACAGTTTCAATATCCTTGCTTGTGATCGGTCTGTTAAGATTTTCTATTTCTTCCTGGTCCAGTTTTGGAAAGTTGTACTTTTCTAAGAATTTGTCCATTTCTTCCACGTTGTCCATTTTATTGGCATATAATTGCTGATAGTAGTCTCTTATGATCCTTTGTATTTCTGTGTTGTCTGTTGTGATCTCTCCGTTTTCATTTCTAATTTTATTGATTTGATTTTTGTCCCTTTGTTTCTTGATGAGTCTGGCTAATGGTTTGTCAATTTTATTTATCCTCTCAAATAACCAGCTTTTGGCTTTGTTGATTTTTTTCTATGGTTTCTTTTGTTTCTTTTGCATTTATTTCTGCCCTAATTTTAAGATTTCTTTCCTTCTACTAACCCTGGGGTTCTTAATTTTTTCCTTTTCTAGTTGCTTTAGGTGTAGAGTTAGGTAATTTATTTGACTTTTTTCTTGTTTTCTTGAGGTATGCCTTTATTGCTATGAACCTTCCCGTTAGCAATGCTTTTACAGTGTCCCACAGGTTTTGGGTTGTGTTTTCATTTTCATTCTTTTCTATGCATATTTTGATTTTTTTTTTTTATTTCTTCTGTGATTTATTGGTTATTCAGCAGTGTGTTGTTCAGCCTC